>NW_019384663.1:84329-264887 GCF_000671375.1 Centruroides sculpturatus | reverse complement strand
CCAAATGATATTTTTTACGCCAAACTAAAAAAGGGTAGCCAAATTTGGCGCAAAGTTGCCAAATCTTTCAACCCTGAAAGGAGTATTAAATAAAGCTATAGTTGGTATTCAAACGATTATAGACCTAAATTCGGAGAAAGGACAAAAAGGTCAAAAAATAAAGAAGTGAAAAGGTTAAATAGATCTTCTGTTATGCAAATATTGATCTTTAATTTTTCAACCTATCTCAATTATTTTTATTTTTTTGCTATTCTCTTCTTTCCCTGAATTTGGGGCTATAATCCTTTGAGTCACGACTTCAGCTTTATTTAGTATTCCTTCCTCATTCACACATTTCAAGTATTTGAAAATATTTCCTTTCTATTAAAAAATAAAATATGTATAAAGGTTTAGGGTTTTGTGAAACTTCTTTTTTGAGGTTTATGCCGTTGGAATAAAAAAATTTGTTGGTTTTGTTTACACATTTATTGGGCCGCATTGGAACTTGCCTTGGGCCACAAGCGGCCTGCGGGTTGGACACCCCTGCTCTACAAAGTGCTTACATAAAAGTATATTCTAAACAGTAATAGAATATTTTTGAATTTAACAAGAATTAAAACATCTTAATAAATAATAAGTTACATAACTTAAATGAAACACAAGAGATTTAAATAAAACAATATAGGAAAAAATCACTCTAATATTATTATTATTATTATTTAGGAGTTAATCTCTTTTAAAATTGTTGTTAAATATAATCAGAATTATAATAAAATGAAACAAGCGATTATTTATTGTGACATCATCACAATGCCAGGCTGCAATTTTTAATCATATTTTTAATTTATTTAATTTAAAATATATGCTCTCCACCTCAAATTAGTACTGTAGTGCTTGCCATCATACTTTTCCTTTACAAATAGAGTTGTGCCAGTCATCTGTTAACTGTTTTCAGGGGAAGTTTTGAATTGAAATAATATGACTTTCAGTGCAAACCAGAAGTTATTATATAGTTAAGTGGGCCTCCTGTCACTAAGGAGTCAATATCTGGTCTTGGATTTTATCTTTGTTCTTGAGATTAAGGAAAGACAAATGGACAAATGACAGTGGGAATTTATAGGTCTATAATTTTTTCCCAATATATACTGTATAAATTATATATAAAAAAAAAGCAAACAGAAAGAAAATAAGAATAACTTTAGAATTGCATGATTATTATATCATGGCTCTATTTGCAGGTGATCTTGTGTCTTGTAAGCAATTTATAATAGAATTTTATAGAATCTTTCCTGAAATTATTGACTTTATTGTATTTAATTCAAAAAACTAGTATATAATTCAATGAGTTGTTATTTATTTGCAATTAAACATTTTTGATACTTTTTTCATCTTATTGGGTGCTTAATTTGAGGATGAAACAAAAGTTTTTGGAAAATGTTTAATTGCAAGTAAATAAGTTAATTCCTTGAATTATATAGTAATTCTTTAAATTATTTTATAGCGTTCTGGCACTGTCTTAATGTCCATATTATTCCAAAGTGATTTGAGGCTTTTTAAAGCAAAATTTAATTTTTCAATCTCTACAAAATCATGTTAAATTGAATCTTATAACAATTTCTATTTTCAATATATTATATGGTACACTTTCTGTTTTTATACAGTTATTTATGTTCCTTATTTTTCTTATTTCAAGAATAAAACATTTCAATGCTATATTCTTGAAACAATTGATACAGAATTTTAGAGTTTAAGAAACAATATTAAGAAAGTATCACCATAACAAAATTAATAACTGAACAATTTTCAATCATATTTTTAATTTATTTAATTTAAAATATATGTTCTCCACCTCAAATTAATAGTGGCTTACTCCTGTACATCATACCTTTCCTTTAACAATAGAGTCATGCAGCTCATCTAACACCTTTCAGGGAAAAATTTTCAAATTGAAATAACATGACTTCCAGTTTGCATTGGAAGTTCACATATAGTTAATTGGGGCCTACTGTCCCTAAGGTTTTCCATATCTAGTCATCTTTCATCTATCTAACTCCATTATCGAGATGAAGGAAAGACAGAGAGATGGACAACAGTGGCAATTTATAGGTCTACAAATTTTTCAAATTGCAAGAATTTTAACATGGGAAGAAATAAACATTTTATTCTTTTGAAGTACCAAAATATTGATTCTATTTTTGTAGAAAAAATTTTAATTTTATACAACTCACTTTATTTTTGTGTTTATCACTTTATTTCAATAAAACCTTTTCATTACTCCCCACTATATGCCCTGTGCTTTTAGAACAACCATTGCTCCTTAGGTGTAAGTTTGTAATCAAACTTTAAAATTGACATATAACCAGCCTATTGCATAATCCACATTCATTTGATATTGTTTTTTAAACAGAGATAACCTACAGGTTATATGCATAAAAATACAGTATCTAATACAGCATCATTCTTAACTTTCAATAATTTGGAATTGTGGTTTAAAATAATTCTTCTCCTCTGCATAAATTTTTACTTTATGTAAGAAACAAAACTCAATTAATCTCCATAAAAATTCCATCTTTAACAACTATTTTATTGGGGGAACATATGCATATTCTTTTTATGGAATATGCATTTGGAACTTGTGAATATGTTCATTTTGGATTTATAATTTTCCAAGAAAAACTGGACCTGAAGAAAATCTGAAAAAAGAGAAGGAGCAAAAACATTGGTCCATTTTTACATACATAATATATTGGAGTTACACAAGGGTTCTTAGGCTACACCTGAGAACCCTTGTGTAACTCTGATATATTGTGTATGTAGCCTGTACCTATAGTGGCAAAACAGTTAAATCTGGCCATGCATGTTCTTGTCACTCAAACCATTTATTAATACATAGATAAATAAATATAAAATTAAAACTATAAAATACTTTGTATGGTTTGAACATGTGTATTTTTAATTTAAAAATAGGTTTCTTTCATATAGTGTCATTAAATTGTCCTTTATAAAAACAAATAGGATATCTTTTAAGTCATATATCACTGGAGAAATTTAAAGTTTGGAAGAAGATTGTTGTTTAGGCCTTATCAATGGTGTTCAACAAATAGGCTATGATTATGCACAATCACAGATGTTTTCAGCCTTGTCATCTATGTACATAAACAGTAATATTAAATATGCAATTCAAACAGCAATTAAAATAAAAGAAGTAAAAATGCATAAATAAAAATATATTGAAAAATGAAAATATCATTTATTCTCTCTCCTGAAGAAAATAACAATCTTGGCCAGATGATTAAAATAGTGACAGTTGCCTATTGCTAAGCTATTTGTTAAGCTTGGCACATTGTTTCATTCAATTTATTGCTTTCTAACTTTCTGGCTATGGATGATGTATGAATTTGAAGACTTTATTTAAATCAATAATATGCAATGATGAGGTTTGCCAATTTTCAGAATAACAAATTCTGGACAGTGTCAAAAAACAACTTAAAAATATTTATGAGCAGAAGAAAATCTCTCTTCTAAAGCCAGATGGCTGATCAGTTTAAGTTTCATTCTATCACTCTGGGGACCTGGAATTGAGTTTAGGTGAGCAACTTCAGGAATTTTTCATGGATGTCCACTCCTTTCATCACCACTCTGCTACCCTCCATATGGACTTAGCCAAACTCACAATGGATATAATTAAAACAGGCCTATTTAATTTAGTGTCCACAGGGTGGAAAGAGAAAAATAAAAATAATTCAATCTATATATCAAAATAATTTTCTCATTCCACACTTCCAGAATATTCTTCTGTGTAAAGCACTCATTTTTCAAAAAAAATCAAAATTTTTACTATAAAAGTAATTTAAAATATATAACTTGTTCAATTAATTTGAATTGATTTTGCAAATTAAAAATATAATTTAAATTTTGAAATTTAATATAAATGTTATGGAATGCTATAGAATGAGTATTTCAAACAATACACATTTATAGCACACCTGAAGCAGAGTGGTCAAGCTGTTCAAAAACATAGGCCTATGTCTTATTTGTTATTAAATTGATAGAATCAAGAAAAGCTTACCTAATGAAATAATTAACACAATAGTGAGCGGTATTACAAAACTGATTTATTAGCATAATTAAGATGTACTCGCTAGTACTTTTGACAGCTTATAGCCACCATCATCAGGTGAAAAAGAATCAAATACGATTAATTTTCGAACTTTCAGTTTTTTGAACAGATTTTTCCAAGTTATCCAAGGCACATGGATAAAATACAGAATAACATTAAATTAAATGTTTTCGAAAAATTGTAGAAATAGATTGTAATTCATGTCATATTTCCAAAAGCCCTTAAAAACCAACTTGGTAAGATATATTTCATTGTGCTTTATTATGAAGCTTATCTACTTGATATAGCAAAGTTTTCCAGTTTGAGTTCTTGAATTAAATTAAAAATAAATGATAAATGATTAAAAATAATAAATGAAAAGATGATGAACTATAGGAATACTTATATAATAAACATTTTAATTAATACTATGAGCAAAGTATCTTGGTTATTTAGTCAATATAAGTACACTACAGTAATCCATATAGCTTTGATAAGGATATTTATACAGTAATTTGATATTCACACATCTAAATTTCCTAATGTCTTATTTCACAGAATGTATCATGAATGTTAATCAATGCATGATTATAGTAATTTAATATGTTGGTTTGATTTCTCAAACTTGGATATATATAACCAAATTCTTAAAACAAATTTGGTTAACAAAATCTTGTGTAAATTGATAGTTTAAATTCTTCATTGAAAGATTTTATTTTGTGTCAACAGCATACTTTCAAAATAATAGATCATAAAAATTCTTAATGAAATATTTCAGATAAANACAATAGCTTATAAAATAAAGCTATCTGTTAAAACTAAAAAACTTTCAAAAAGTAGTTTGAAAATTTTTTTTATGTTTAAGTGTTATGAAATGAATTTTGAAAAATTAAAATATCTAATGAATTATACCTTAATGGAACTGACAATCACATAGTTGAAGAAGTGAAGAAGTAAAGACTTTCTGCAATAAGAGTTATAATTTTAAATTCAAATCAGATCTTTAACAATTTCCCTGAATAACATGGTCAAACACCAAACCTATAATACAATAAGCATACTAAAAGACTCTCCAGTGCTCACCAATGAAATGAGTTAAAAGAAAATAAAAAAAATTCAGAGAACAACTTTTACCCTAAACAATAACATATGTCTCAGGAAATAAAATGTTTTTATTAATAGTGTTTTAATAATAATAACTTAAAAAATTATTATTAATGGGAAATTTTTATAAAAAAATAAGTGCTCAGATATTATGAAAACCCAAAATAATGGAAGAATAGACTAAAAATGTCAGGAAATCTGGATATCTAGTAACTTTAATACATGAGATAACAAAATAGAACAAACAAGTTCTAGAAAATTATATCAATTCCTATTCCTTCCTATTTTGCATCTATTCTTAATCAAAAACTGTATTACATGTGAAAAATTTTTAAATATTCATAATTCCAACAAGTACTGTAATTTCATTATTATTACGATATTCTAGTTGAAATAAAAAATTAATCACTTTAATATTATACTTCCTTTAATGTAAATTTATTAAAATATAAACTTTTTCATAATTTTATTTACATGTAATGTGATATCAAAAATAAAAATATCAAATTTCAGTATTAGAGATATTTTTTACTAAAATTAACAGATTAGTCTATTGTGTTTCATGACTGTATTTATAATAAAACAAAATGATTTATGTTAAAGATTTAAAATAACTGAAAATCTTATATATGTACACAAAATATATCATATAGATAAATTTATAATAGGAACTTCGAAACAAATTTCTTTAGAAAAGCTAGAAAAGAACTGCTTTTCTAATGATAAGAAGCATTGTGTAAGGTTTCTTCAACTACAAATTTCTCTGTTTGAAAGTTTTATACCCAAGATAAAAATCAAGATCACTTATATTTTTGCTTATTTCATGTAAAAAAAATATGCGAAACTACACTTTTTTCATGCAAAAAAAGGCCAAATTGCTCATTTTTTTAATATATGTTGTAATAACTTATATAAAGAAATTCATTAAAAATAAATTCTTTTATACAAGTTATTACAATATGTATAAATAAATTTATTTTTAATGTATGTAAAATATATTTTTACATTTTTTTACATGAAACATGCAAATCAGTGGCAGTGATTCTTATATCTCTGGTAAGAAACAAACATTTATAAATGCACTAAATAAATAAATAATGACAGAAGAATCAGTGATTGAATATCAGATATTGAGTAAGCGAATTATTTAGAAGGTTGACTTAACTGGCATCCATGGGATTGTTAGTTGCCAGGTAAGTGTAGATTCTAGTTGCTTGAGAGTTACTATTAAAAATGGGCCTAACTAATACTATACCCTGTACCATACCATAAACTCTGTATTGACTTGATATCAATAATTTTTATTTATAGTATTATTTCTTCAATTTTTTTGCCTGTTGTTTGAATTCTGGTTAACAGAGAGTTTACTGTATTTGTAAAAAATTACGGTGATCTGAATAAATAAACTTCACTTAGAAGAGTAGAGCAATAATGGTTCGAAATAGTTTGGACTGGATACTGATTATTGACAGGCATAAAACAACTTTCTCTTTTTGAAGCTATTCTAAGTTCTTTGAGAAGATACGAATATCCTATCTCCAGGACATCTTGTTCCTCTTTTCATTCCTCTGCTTTTCTTATTTTCTCCTATTTATCTTATGCCTATTCTTTTCTATTTCTATTTATGCCTATTATATCTTTTAGTTCTACAGTATCATTTCTTAATGAAAGAATGATATTCTTGTCTAGAACATTGTTTGATTCAAGTTTCATGTTATTAGATGAATCAATCCTAATAAGAATCATAAAATGACTCTTTCATTTCAGGTTTTAGTTCTTGTGAAATTGCTTCATCTACACTATATTTATGTGGCAATAATTCTGTGAGAATATAACTGCTAGGAAGATATCCATAAAGAGTTTGTACAAACTCTTTATTCAAATGTCAAAGAGTCCCTACTTAGTAAGTGTATTTCAATGAATAATCAATAAATTTGCTTTTTTTTTTTAATTACCCAAATTAAATACTTGACCCATAGTTTGATGTTATTAAATTTTGAATTTTTGAGAAATCATCTTTGAGAAAAGATTTGCTATTGCCAGCCTAAAAGAAATCTGCAAGCTGTTCAAAAAACTTTATTTGAAAATTAAGTGCAATGCAAAATTTGATATAATAAAAATCATCAAAAAGTGTATTAATGAAAAATAGTATTGCATATTAACTGAAAATATCTTCATTAACTGTATGAAAAGTGTATAAAATGTTTTGGTATTATCCATATAAAATCCATATTTCAGCAGTTTCAGCTGGTAGATGCTTAGAAAAGAATAATGTTTGCTTTGAAAGTTCAGGCACAAATAAAATCAATAATGATTAACTACTTTTGCAGAAGTAAGATCCAAGAGAGATTTTTCAGAGACAGGAAAGTATAACACATCACATATTTGTTGTAAGTGAGCATCTAAAAGCTGATATAGAGCACAAACATACATTCTATCTGAAAGCTAATGTCTCATTTCTTATCAAGGCTTCTTTTTTTTTCAAACTGACAAATATTGATATATACTTGTTATCTTTAAAATTTTTTCATTGTAACAGTAGATATATATACTGTAATCTATAATTTTTATGTAGGATTGTATCTATACAAAGCTTTATACAATTATTGAATACATTTTTACATTAAAATTCCTAGTCATTTATGACCAAAAGTAACATAACTTTAGAACTCACATTATGTGATTTATGTTGTTGGATATCTGTAGTTATATCAAAACCAAATAAAAGTTAGCATCATTTGCCATGTAGTTGGTGCTGACATATTGCAATTATCTGTTGATATACAAAGTAGTAATACTTATACTGAATAAAGCAGAATGTGCAATGAACATTTAAAATCATAATATCAGCAACAATATACTTATTTGCTATCCAGTCAAGAAATCAAGCTCTTTGCATCCTACAGGTGAAATAAGTTTAAGTTCAATCATTTTCTTTCCAATGTTTTCAATTATTCATTTGTTAAAATTTATCTTATTTAGACTATTATTAGTACTAGCTATAAACTATTCTAACAAAGATTAATTATGCTTGTCTTCAGGTAAAATTCATTTTATTTAGAAAAACTGTCTAAAATAATAACAACTATGCAAATAAATACTATAAAACCACTTATATACTGAAATATTAAAAAAATTAATAATTTGACCTCAATTTATAATTATTTTCAGTTCTTTTATGCATACGCACCCACACACTCCATCATTTGGTGCCTTCTGATATCATGGGTTGTTGCATTGCTTATGAAATTATGCAGCTTAACTGGATTACAATTTTAAATGAGGAATTTAAAGTGTGCAAAAAAAAAAACCTAAGTAAAAATGATTTGTTTCAAAAATATTAAAACTGTATTGTTTTTTTTGTTATTAGAATTTAGTCTCAGAATTATTTATTTTTTAACAAAAGCTTTATATTGCAAATAAGTTCATCATTTCAGGTTAGACTTACTGTTGAGGAGAATGATATCCTTCATACAACACAATTTTCACTCTAACACTGTTTGAAAATTGGGGAATGTTTTCCCCATGGAGCCAGAGACCAACAAGAATACCATTCCTACCTCCACAAAATTGGGCTCAATGCCTTGCCTGGACTGAAGAATGTCAAAACCAGATTATCAATGATTGGAAACAGATAGTCAGAAGTGATTAATCTTGATTTAAACTTCCTTGCACTGACAGGATACTGTGGATATGACATCAACCCATAAAACTATGAATTATGCATGTCAGATCAGAATAGCAAAAGATGGTGGAGGCTCAGTGATAGGTCTGGGATGTCTTCATTTGATCATCTTTGGTACATGTTTCATGTATCAAGACTTTCAATGCATTCCAATATGTGGCCTCCTGATTGAGGACTTGAACTCATATCCATCCAGTATCCCAATTGAATTGGCATCTACAAACAAGATTCAACTATACATTGCACAGGTCCTGGTTGGCTATTGCATGGTTCCAGAAGCATTCTGCAGATTCTGCCATAATGAATTGGTCACCCAGAAGCCCTGGTTAAAATCCCATCAAAATCCTTGAGATATCATGAAGAAGAGTGTTCAGACCATAACCCATCACTGGTGAACTGTAGATAACCGTGAAGGAAGCATGGCTTGTCATACCTGTGGAACACTTTTGGATGCTTGTCTATACCATGTTACTAGTAACTATCTGTAATTTAATGGCACTTACAGAATTCTGAACATTTCATGTATTTTACATTGGAAATAGTGTGTATCTTTTTCTGACTTCATATGATCATTTTCATTAAGATTTAATGAAAACAGCAAAATATTGCATTCACTATAAATGATTCCATTTATTGAAAAATAGTTTTCTATACTAGTCATTTGTGTTTAATTTTTTTTACCTATAATATATTATTATAAATATTATTCATCACTTGTACCTTGAAAGAATGAATTGATAACTGATCTATTTTGATTTATATAAAAACATTTGCATTAGAAAAATGAAGTTGATTAGTTAATTATTTTATTTTAATAGAAGTTGATGAAATTATTAATAATAATAATATATATTATTAACAGTTTAAAAATGACATTTATTATCAGTTAAGAAAAAGAATCTAAATTTTTCATTACTTTAAAAATATTAAAGTACTGGNAAAAAGGAAACACAATTTTAAAGTGCATTTTTATTCAACAAATATATTTATAAATAATATGTAGTCCATAATGTAGCCAATGCGCCAAATGATATTTTTTTTGCCAAACTAAAAAAAGAGTAGCCAAATTTGGTGCAAAGTTGCCAAATCTTGCAACGGTAAAAGGGATATTAAATAAAGCTGGAGTTGGCATTCAAAAGATTATAGACCTAAATTTGGAGAAAGGACAGAAAGGTCAAAAAAAAAAAAAAAAGTGAAAAGGTTAACTAGACCTTCTATTATGCAAATGTTGATCCTTAATTTTCCAACCTTTCTCAATTCTTTTTATTTTTTTGCCTTTCTCTTCTTTTCCCGAATTTGGGGCTATAATCCTTTGAGTCACGAGTTCAGCTTTATTTAGTATTCCTTCCTCATTCACACATTTCAAGTATTTGAAAATATTTCCTTTCTATTAAAAAATAAAATATGTATAAAGGTTTAGGGTTTTGTGAAACTTCTTTTTTGAGGTTTATGCCGTTGGAATAAAAAAATTTGTTGGTTTTGTTTACACATTTATTGGGCCGCATTGGAACTTGCCTTGGGCCACAAGCGGCCTGCGGGTTGGACACCCCTGCTCTACAAAGTGCTTACATAAAAGTATATTCTAAACAGTAATAGAATATTTTTGAATTTAACAAGAACTAAAACATCTTAATAAATAATAAGTTACATAACTTAAATGAAACACAAGAGATTTAAATAAAACAATATAGGAAAAAATCACTCTAATATTATTATTATTATTATTTAGGAGTTAATCTCTTTTAAAATTGTTGTTAAATATAATCAGAATTATAATAAAATGAAACAAGCGATTATTTATTGTGACATCATCACAATGCCAGGCTGCAATTTTTAATCATATTTTTAATTTATTTAATTTAAAATATATGCTCTCCACCTCAAATTAGTACTGTAGTGCTTGCCATCATACTTTTCCTTTACAAATAGAGTTGTGCCAGTCATCTGTTAACTGTTTTCAGGGGAAGTTTTGAATTGAAATAATATGACTTTCAGTGCAAACCAGAAGTTATTATATAGTTAAGTGGGCCTCCTGTCACTAAGGAGTCAATATCTGGTCTTGGATTTTATCTTTGTTCTTGAGATTAAGGAAAGACAAATGGACAAATGACAGTGGGAATTTATAGGTCTATAATTTTTTCCCAATATATACTGTATAAATTATATATAAAAAAAAAGCAAACAGAAAGAAAATAAGAATAACTTTAGAATTGCATGATTATTATATCATGGCTCTATTTGCAGGTGATCTTGTGTCTTGTAAGCAATTTATAATAGAATTTTATAGAATCTTTCCTGAAATTATTGACTTTATTGTATTTAATTCAAAAAACTAGTATATAATTCAATGAGTTGTTATTTATTTGCAATTAAACATTTTTGATACTTTTTTCATCTTATTGGGTGCTTAATTTGAGGATGAAACAAAAGTTTTTGGAAAATGTTTAATTGCAAGTAAATAAGTTAATTCCTTGAATTATATAGTAATTCTTTAAATTATTTTATAGCGTTCTGGCACTGTCTTAATGTCCATATTATTCCAAAGTGATTTGAGGCTTTTTAAAGCAAAATTTAATTTTTCAATCTCTACAAAATCATGTTAAATTGAATCTTATAACAATTTCTATTTTCAATATATTATATGGTACACTTTCTGTTTTTATACAGTTATTTATGTTCCTTATTTTTCTTATTTCAAGAATAAAACATTTCAATGCTATATTCTTGAAACAATTGATACAGAATTTTAGAGTTTAAGAAACAATATTAAGAAAGTATCACCATAACAAAATTAATAACTGAACAATTTTCAATCATATTTTTAATTTATTTAATTTAAAATATATGTTCTCCACCTCAAATTAATAGTGGCTTACTCCTGTACATCATACCTTTCCTTTAACAATAGAGTCATGCAGCTCATCTAACACCTTTCAGGGAAAAATTTTCAAATTGAAATAACATGACTTCCAGTTTGCATTGGAAGTTCACATATAGTTAATTGGGGCCTACTGTCCCTAAGGTTTTCCATATCTAGTCATCTTTCATCTATCTAACTCCATTATCGAGATGAAGGAAAGACAGAGAGATGGACAACAGTGGCAATTTATAGGTCTACAAATTTTTCAAATTGCAAGAATTTTAACATGGGAAGAAATAAACATTTTATTCTTTTGAAGTACCAAAATATTGATTCTATTTTTGTAGAAAAAATTTTAATTTTATACAACTCACTTTATTTTTGTGTTTATCACTTTATTTCAATAAAACCTTTTCATTACTCCCCACTATATGCCCTGTGCTTTTAGAACAACCATTGCTCCTTAGGTGTAAGTTTGTAATCAAACTTTAAAATTGACATATAACCAGCCTATTGCATAATCCACATTCATTTGATATTGTTTTTTAAACAGAGATAACCTACAGGTTATATGCATAAAAATACAGTATCTAATACAGCATCATTCTTAACTTTCAATAATTTGGAATTGTGGTTTAAAATAATTCTTCTCCTCTGCATAAATTTTTACTTTATGTAAGAAACAAAACTCAATTAATCTCCATAAAAATTCCATCTTTAACAACTATTTTATTGGGGGAACATATGCATATTCTTTTTATGGAATATGCATTTGGAACTTGTGAATATGTTCATTTTGGATTTATAATTTTCCAAGAAAAACTGGACCTGAAGAAGATCTGAAAAAAGAGAAGGAGCAAAAACATTGGTCCATTTTTACATACATAATATATTGGAGTTACACAAGGGTTCTTAGGCTACACCTGAGAACCCTTGTGTAACTCTGATATATTGTGTATGTAGCCTGTACCTATAGTGGCAAAACAGTTAAATCTGGCCATGCATGTTCTTGTCACTCAAACCATTTATTAATACATAGATAAATAAATAAGTATATATATATTACATATGTTTTTTTAGTATTGCTAATCTGGCAAAAAACTTAAAATTTCTAATTTGAATCAACATAGTAATTTACACACAATATATATATATATATATATGAAATGCAATATTTATCACAATAGCTTATAAAATAAAGCTATCTGTTAAAACTAAAAAACTTTCAAAAAGTAGTTTGAAAATTTTTTTTATGTTTAAGTGTTATGAAATGAATTTTGAAAAATTAAAATATCTAATGAATTATACCTTAATGGAACTGACAATCACATAGTTGAAGAAGTGAAGAAGTAAAGACTTTCTGCAATAAGAGTTATAATTTTAAATTCAAATCAGATCTTTAACAATTTCCCTGAATAACATGGTCAAACACCAAACCTATAATACAATAAGCATACTAAAAGACTCTCCAGTGCTCACCAATGAAATGAGTTAAAAGAAAATAAAAAAAATTCAGAGAACAACTTTTACCCTAAACAATAACATATGTCTCAGGAAATAAAATGTTTTTATTAATAGTGTTTTAATAATAATAACTTAAAAAATTATTATTAATGGGAAATTTTTATAAAAAATAAGTGCTCAGATATTATGAAAACCCAAAATAATGGAAGAATAGACTAAAAATGTCAGGAAATCTGGATATCTAGTAACTTTAATACATGAGATAACAAAATAGAACAAACAAGTTCTAGAAAATTATATCAATTCCTATTCCTTCCTATTTTGCATCTATTCTTAATCAAAAACTGTATTACATGTGAAAAATTTTTAAATATTCATAATTCCAACAAGTACTGTAATTTCATTATTATTACGATATTCTAGTTGAAATAAAAAATTAATCACTTTAATATTATACTTCCTTTAATGTAAATTTATTAAAATATAAACTTTTTCATAATTTTATTTACATGTAATGTGATATCAAAAATAAAAATATCAAATTTCAGTATTAGAGATATTTTTTACTAAAATTAACAGATTAGTCTATTGTGTTTCATGACTGTATTTATAATAAAACAAAATGATTTATGTTAAAGATTTAAAATAACTGAAAATCTTATATATGTACACAAAATATATCATATAGATAAATTTATAATAGGAACTTCGAAACAAATTTCTTTAGAAAAGCTAGAAAAGAACTGCTTTTCTAATGATAAGAAGCATTGTGTAAGGTTTCTTCAACTACAAATTTCTCTGTTTGAAAGTTTTATACCCAAGATAAAAATCAAGATCACTTATATTTTTGCTTATTTCATGTAAAAAAAATATGCGAAACTACACTTTTTTCATGCAAAAAAAGGCCAAATTGCTCATTTTTTTAATATATGTTGTAATAACTTATATAAAGAAATTCATTAAAAATAAATTCTTTTATACAAGTTATTACAATATGTATAAATAAATTTATTTTTAATGTATGTAAAATATATTTTTACATTTTTTTACATGAAACATGCAAATCAGTGGCAGTGATTCTTATATCTCTGGTAAGAAACAAACATTTATAAATGCACTAAATAAATAAATAATGACAGAAGAATCAGTGATTGAATATCAGATATTGAGTAAGCGAATTATTTAGAAGGTTGACTTAACTGGCATCCATGGGATTGTTAGTTGCCAGGTAAGTGTAGATTCTAGTTGCTTGAGAGTTACTATTAAAAATGGGCCTAACTAATACTATACCCTGTACCATACCATAAACTCTGTATTGACTTGATATCAATAATTTTTATTTATAGTATTATTTCTTCAATTTTTTTGCCTGTTGTTTGAATTCTGGTTAACAGAGAGTTTACTGTATTTGTAAAAAATTACGGTGATCTGAATAAATAAACTTCACTTAGAAGAGTAGAGCAATAATGGTTCGAAATAGTTTGGACTGGATACTGATTATTGACAGGCATAAAACAACTTTCTCTTTTTGAAGCTATTCTAAGTTCTTTGAGAAGATACGAATATCCTATCTCCAGGACATCTTGTTCCTCTTTTCATTCCTCTGCTTTTCTTATTTTCTCCTATTTATCTTATGCCTATTCTTTTCTATTTCTATTTATGCCTATTATATCTTTTAGTTCTACAGTATCATTTCTTAATGAAAGAATGATATTCTTGTCTAGAACATTGTCTGTTTGATTCAAGTTTCATGTTATTAGATGAATCAATCCTAATAAGAATCATAAAATGACTCTTTCATTTCAGGTTTTAGTTCTTGTGAAATTGCTTCATCTACACTATATTTATGTGGCAATAATTCTGTGAGAATATAACTGCTAGGAAGATATCCATAAAGAGTTTGTACAAACTCTTTATTCAAATGTCAAAGAGTCCCTACTTAGTAAGTGTATTTCAATGAATAATCAATAAATTTGCTTTTTTTTTTTAATTACCCAAATTAAATACTTGACCCATAGTTTGATGTTATTAAATTTTGAATTTTTGAGAAATCATCTTTGAGAAAAGATTTGCTATTGCCAGCCTAAAAGAAATCTGCAAGCTGTTCAAAAAACTTTATTTGAAAATTAAGTGCAATGCAAAATTTGATATAATAAAAATCATCAAAAAGTGTATTAATGAAAAATAGTATTGCATATTAACTGAAAATATCTTCATTAACTGTATGAAAAGTGTATAAAATGTTTTGGTATTATCCATATAAAATCCATATTTCAGCAGTTTCAGCTGGTAGATGCTTAGAAAAGAATAATGTTTGCTTTGAAAGTTCAGGCACAAATAAAATCAATAATGATTAACTACTTTTGCAGAAGTAAGATCCAAGAGAGATTTTTCAGAGACAGGAAAGTATAACACATCACATATTTGTTGTAAGTGAGCATCTAAAAGCTGATATAGAGCACAAACATACATTCTATCTGAAAGCTAATGTCTCATTTCTTATCAAGGCTTCTTTTTTTTTCAAACTGACAAATATTGATATATACTTGTTATCTTTAAAATTTTTTCATTGTAACAGTAGATATATATACTGTAATCTATAATTTTTATGTAGGATTGTATCTATACAAAGCTTTATACAATTATTGAATACATTTTTACATTAAAATTCCTAGTCATTTATGACCAAAAGTAACATAACTTTAGAACTCACATTATGTGATTTATGTTGTTGGATATCTGTAGTTATATCAAAACCAAATAAAAGTTAGCATCATTTGCCATGTAGTTGGTGCTGACATATTGCAATTATCTGTTGATATACAAAGTAGTAATACTTATACTGAATAAAGCAGAATGTGCAATGAACATTTAAAATCATAATATCAGCAACAATATACTTATTTGCTATCCAGTCAAGAAATCAAGCTCTTTGCATCCTACAGGTGAAATAAGTTTAAGTTCAATCATTTTCTTTCCAATGTTTTCAATTATTCATTTGTTAAAATTTATCTTATTTAGACTATTATTAGTACTAGCTATAAACTATTCTAACAAAGATTAATTATGCTTGTCTTCAGGTAAAATTCATTTTATTTAGAAAAACTGTCTAAAATAATAACAACTATGCAAATAAATACTATAAAACCACTTATATACTGAAATATTAAAAAAATTAATAATTTGACCTCAATTTATAATTATTTTCAGTTCTTTTATGCATACGCACCCACACACTCCATCATTTGGTGCCTTCTGATATCATGGGTTGTTGCATTGCTTATGAAATTATGCAGCTTAACTGGATTACAATTTTAAATGAGGAATTTAAAGTGTGCAAAAAAAAAAACCTAAGTAAAAATGATTTGTTTCAAAAATATTAAAACTGTATTGTTTTTTTTGTTATTAGAATTTAGTCTCAGAATTATTTATTTTTTAACAAAAGCTTTATATTGCAAATAAGTTCATCATTTCAGGTTAGACTTACTGTTGAGGAGAATGATATCCTTCATACAACACAATTTTCACTCTAACACTGTTTGAAAATTGGGGAATGTTTTCCCCATGGAGCCAGAGACCAACAAGAATACCATTCCTACCTCCACAAAATTGGGCTCAATGCCTTGCCTGGACTGAAGAATGTCAAAACCAGATTATCAATGATTGGAAACAGATAGTCAGAAGTGATTAATCTTGATTTAAACTTCCTTGCACTGACAGGATACTGTGGATATGACATCAACCCATAAAACTATGAATTATGCATGTCAGATCAGAATAGCAAAAGATGGTGGAGGCTCAGTGATAGGTCTGGGATGTCTTCATTTGATCATCTTTGGTACATGTTTCATGTATCAAGACTTTCAATGCATTCCAATATGTGGCCTCCTGATTGAGGACTTGAACTCATATCCATCCAGTATCCCAATTGAATTGGCATCTACAAACAAGATTCAACTATACATTGCACAGGTCCTGGTTGGCTATTGCATGGTTCCAGAAGCATTCTGCAGATTCTGCCATAATGAATTGGTCACCCAGAAGCCCTGGTTAAAATCCCATCAAAATCCTTGAGATATCATGAAGAAGAGTGTTCAGACCATAACCCATCACTGGTGAACTGTAGATAACCGTGAAGGAAGCATGGCTTGTCATACCTGTGGAACACTTTTGGATGCTTGTCTATACCATGTTACTAGTAACTATCTGTAATTTAATGGCACTTACAGAATTCTGAACATTTCATGTATTTTACATTGGAAATAGTGTGTATCTTTTTCTGACTTCATATGATCATTTTCATTAAGATTTAATGAAAACAGCAAAATATTGCATTCACTATAAATGATTCCATTTATTGAAAAATAGTTTTCTATACTAGTCATTTGTGTTTAATTTTTTTTACCTATAATATATTATTATAAATATTATTCATCACTTGTACCTTGAAAGAATGAATTGATAACTGATCTATTTTGATTTATATAAAAACATTTGCATTAGAAAAATGAAGTTGATTAGTTAATTATTTTATTTTAATAGAAGTTGATGAAATTATTAATAATAATAATATATATTATTAACAGTTTAAAAATGACATTTATTATCAGTTAAGAAAAAGAATCTAAATTTTTCATTACTTTAAAAATATTAAAGTACTGGTATATGCATCTTTTAGTTGAAGTTTTCTTTATATAATTAATGATTCAAAAATTATCAAGATAATATAAAATTTCATAAAAATTTCACATTAATAGTAATCAAGCTCTTAATTCTATTATGTAAGTAAATTACAGTAAAACTCCAATTATTTGATTTAACTGGGACCTTGGACTATCAAAATTTGTGGAATATTTGGATAATTGGATTTTTGCTGAAAATTGTCATTCTTTTCTACCCAAACACCCTGTTGTGCTTGTGTCTACATAATTTTGTTCAAATAAAATATTAAATGTGGAAATTTACCTACAAATAAAGATAGCTTCTTTTTTTACATTTAGAAAAAATTACTTTTCGTGCATATACAGTATATTTATATACATGCCTATTTATTTTTTTTAACAAAGTTGGAGGTAATCCTGATAATTGATGTTTTAATGTATATTTTATCATAAAAATCTAAAATTTTTTGCACTTTTGAATATACAAACGATATAAATTTCTACTTTCAGGGTTACATTTTTTTATTAACAGAAACATTAATGATCATTAGATCATTGTTCACTAAATTGACCATGTTTATCAAAATCTGAAAGGGAATATAAATAAAACAATTCTTTTATTTATGACTCTGTTAAAAAATTAATTTTTACTTTTTGTTAAAAATTGTTGATTTAGTAGTTGATAACGATTTAACTTTGAAACTATTTTTGTTAACAATTATTTAATCTACTCTAGTGATCTGGACAAAAAAATCTGTTTTAAAATCCAAATAAACTTTATTATTTTAAATTTAGTTTTAATTTAATAAATATATGAATTTTTAAAGCCTTCATTATATTATTAGTTTTAAAAATTTGTATTAATCACAAAATAAAAATTTTTATTTGATATTTAGGAAAATCTAAATTAGAATTAAAATTATATAATGTCTCATTATAATATTTGTATCTCAGCTCTGATAATAACTATTTATCTTTGTACTGTACATAAAAATTTAATTAAGTTTAAAATGTTAAATAAAAGAAAATATTAAAAAAATTAAAAACTGAATATAGTAATTATTATTTTGATAAGAATTTTAATTAATACATTATACTTTCATATCATTCTAATTATCTATATTTTATATTGCTCAATACAGTTGCAATATACACAAAAATATAAATTATTTTTTATATAATCAATAGTTCATGTGTAAGAAACTAATGATAACATAGTTTGCCTGTGAATGTATATTCTCCTTATTACATTGCTATTTGTATGGGAAGCAGAATGAACATTTTCAATGTTTCTTATGTAAGTTGTAACACTAAATAAATATATTTGAAAAATTTTTAATCAGATAATAATGAAACTTTTCAGACAGAGATATTTTCAGCTAAAAAATGTAAGAGATTTACATTGACTAAAAATAGAGAAACTGATATTCTATTGATTCTATTTCTTCATGTGCTTGTGTAATATAAAAACTGAATACACAATAATGATACTGGTAATTTAAAACTGATCAATTTTCAAATATTCTTTAATATTCTTGATACATCAATAACTATATGTTAATTATTTAAAAAGGGTTATTACGTTTGTTCTGACAACACTCAGATTGAAAAGAAATTATTTTTATTATATACTATATTTTCAAATTAACTTTATAATAATGATAAAATTATGTTGCTCCTCATCCTCTTTCTTAGGGAGATAGGAGACAACTTTGAAATTTCAAATGGAACCCTACAGAAAAATGTATATTTTTTGGATTCTAAGAAAAAAGATACGAAACTTTCATCTAAAGCATATTTTTATAACCTGTGTCTATTAAAAGTTATGGACAATTGAAGCTTGAGTTGATTCATAATGTTGAATCCCTTCTCCTCCAATCATGTGATCAACTACAAAAAAGGCAGTCAATGGCTCTCCCTTGTCCACCCAATCTCATACCTTTCAATTACTTTCTATAGAGTTATGTCAAGAAAAAATTAATGTTCCAGTAGGAACATCACTTTTTCCTTGATACTTATAATGAGAAGAAGACATGAAACAGAGAATACATAAAGTGTATGCTACAGTAATCATCAAAATGTGGTGCAGAATTAGTTTTGTAAGAAGAATAAATAAATGCTTTTAAATGAATAGCATAATTATTGCATTCTCATCAGTTACATCTGGCCAACAATTTAAATCAATTCAAAGTTTCAACTATAACTTTTGGTAGATGCATGTTATAGAAAATGCTTTAGATGAAAATTTTTCGTCTTTTTTAATAGAATCCAAAATCCATTTCTGTGGTTCCATTTAAAATTTCAAAGTTGCTTCCTGTCCTATGTGTGAAGGCAGAGTTACATAATTTTATCATTGTTATGAAGCTCCTTTGAAATCATAAAAAATGAAAAAAAGAAAAAGAAAACTGATTGCATTTGTCAACTTGTTCTTGAATTATTAGCTTGTAACACTTTTGAGATATATTTTTTGTGCTGAAAACATTTCTTTTATGTTAAATCAAGATGATTATTTAACATTCCAATTTCTTTAATATATAATTTTCTTCTAAATGTACAATATTAGTTCATGTTTATATATATAGTTTCATATCCAGTGTTAAAAAAAACTTTTATTTGACAATTTAATATAAAATTTAAAACATTATTATTAATTTAATTGGAAAGTGTTATATTTGCTGAAAATTAATTCCATGAGTTCATAATAAGCATGTAAATGCATATACAGAAACAAGATTCAACATGTCCATGATAATTTATCCAATCCTCTACAAGCTAACTCATATTTCATTGTTCTGATATGGAGAACAGAAATTTTCTATTGTGCAAATCATTGTTGTTGTTTTTGGTAATGGAGAACAGAGCAAATACAAAATTTGCTGCAAACTGGGAAAAATGAAAACTAAGCACTGAGAATAAAAATTAAATATGTTATTTATTGATGTCAGTTTTTAGTTTTCATAGCAGAATTATCCTAGTTAATGGTAATAGTATATGGTAATGAAAATCTCTATTGTTCTCATATTTTTGAGTAATTTATGAGATATTGGAATAGTTGTAAGAATGTTATGACAATAATGTTCTCTAATAGAAAGAGAAATCTTTCATAATTTATTCCACAGCTAGTGGCCAAATATTAATACAAACAGCAATCAACAAATCATCAGAAAATTTCACTACTGTTATAAAAATTAAAATAGAGATTTATCTTTTTTCTGACTCAGATAATAACAAAAATCAACTCACTTTTATACAGTAGAGCATCGATTATCCGACCCCCGATTAACCGTCACATCGGTTAACCGACCATTCTAGTCGGCAAATTTCAAGTGTTTGCTAGTGATGTGGCACTACAATATTTGGCTATGTCTTGGCTACTTTAATATTGTTTTTGTTAAATTTTTACGTGTTTTAGCTGACAAAACTGGCTCGACCATGAAAGGGAGGCCATCTAATTATGAGTGGTTGTTTGTTTGTGAGCAATAAAATAATTTTAAAATATTTTTTAATGATACAATAGCAACGATTATTATTTTAATTAATTAAATTAATTTTAAAAAATTTTGTTAGGCTTAACATCGATGAAAATTCAACGCGAAGTTGGTTAATAGCAATATACTAATATACTAATTACATGGGATATACTAATATGCTAATATACTATACTTATAATGTATTTTTCATTCTTTTTGATTATCCGATTTTTTCAGTTATCCGACCAACCCGAGTCCCCAATTGAGTCAGATAATCGATGCTCTACTGTAACTGATTTCAAATGACAGACTGGAAAATAAATTGTCAATTGGACTATTGTTTCTATAAATTGGATATTAATTGTAAGTAAAAGATGAATAGTATAGTATAACTTTGATACTATAATATTCATTTTTTATTTACAATTCATGTAATTATTTGTTGTTTTTGAATATAATTATGAAACAGTCCAAGAGCAAGACATTTTTCAAACAGTTTAAAATCAGAATATTTTTAAAATCGAGACAACATATTAAAAGGCAGGACTGTCCTACCTAATTCAGGACATTTGATGCCTAGGTAAATGTTATATATATTTAAAGCTAAAAATGCTTTTAGTGTGTATCATATATGATACACACTAAAAGCATTTTTAGGTTTAAATTAATATCAATAATTATTTACATCAATTATTAAATTAAAAATTGTAAATAATAAGTGAAACTAATGCTTATAAATTATAGCAAATAATTTTTATTTCATAAAATATCATGAAATTATTCATAAAAATGTATTTTCATTTAGATTTTTATTAAATCAAACTAAATGTAATTTAATAGTTAAATGTGTAAATAATTTTCTAATTGGATAACATTTTATCTTTTTATTATAACAAAACTCTTCTTGTACGAAAACAAAAAAGTTTAAAGACCATAATAAATTTTATAAATGTCTCTTTATAAGACAAAATTGGGTATTAAGACAAGTATTTGTATGTACTGTATTATCTTTTTTTTTATTATACAAATCATAAAATTTAAATTGAAATTTTATTTTTTAAAATTTATCAAATATTTGAAAATATCAGTTTAATAAAGTTAAAAATTTTAAAGTGAAAAATAGCTTGTTTTTTAGTTATCAATGTAACCTACTTTTGAAAAACTAGCCTAAACTTTCTATTAAAATATTGTGATTTATTGGCTACTATGAAGGTGAGCTAAACTGATAGTTTTTGATTCCTATTACAGACCATATATGTTACTAATTACTTACTGATCAAACATTTATTGTGATCAATTTACCAAGGTTCTATCCAACAGATATATAAAAAAATATTTTCTTCAGTATATTTTTTTATGAGGTTGTTTTAAAATTTGTCTAAAACAGTGTATAAACTTAACTATGAATCTTAATAGTTCCATTTTCATTAAAAACAGACTTAGAAAATGAACAACTTAATACTTTTAATAAGTCTGTATGGATGGAAAATTTTTAATTAGGATAAACATTTTTAAAATTCAGCATCAAATCATTCAAATAAATTGAATTTAAATCAAATAAATCAAATCTAATGCTGGAATGAATACTTTTAGAAAACAACCATTTCATAGTTTCTTAGATCTACATCAGTATAAAAACTACCAGTATAAATTATAATTTCATCTTCAGAGAGATATTTGAAGCATCTTTTGTAAATTTAACTTTTCTGTTTATAATTTTAAATTGTTTCATTCTAGAAAAGGTGCAATTTTGAGGTTTTTAAGGCATTATATCCCAAAAAGTCTTTGTGTAGGAATGCATTATATGAATATGTCAAAAGTAATACTGAACAAATATTAAATTTAAAACATCTTCAGAATTATAATAGAATATAGAGGCCTATATTATAGATGAATTTTAGCAAAAAATTTAAAATATTAATATTAAAGAAAATAATGAGCATTAGTAATATATTTTTCTTGTTTGCTTTCATAAAACTCCTTCAAATCTGAAATAACATTAATATAATTTGTACTAATGACAATTTGAAATATATAGCAT
Source organism: Centruroides sculpturatus (assembly GCF_000671375.1). Lineage (NCBI taxonomy): Eukaryota > Metazoa > Arthropoda > Arachnida > Scorpiones > Buthidae > Centruroides > Centruroides sculpturatus. The sequence goes on along the minus strand of NW_019384663.1, from coordinate 241,524 downwards.
GAAAAATTGTAATTGTTCTATTATTCTAAGAAAAAATCTTCAACAATGTTTAATTCATTTCTGCTTGAAACTATCTTTATAGACAATTTTAAAACAAATACAAAGCACTCCCTCGTCAACATAATAATAACATAATTTTAAATAAATTTTGCTATTTTCCTCAATTTTAAATTAATTTTTTTTTTTTGAAAAACTTTATTCTGTTTTCAGCAACAAAATATTTTAAGATTTTTTCCATTCTATTATTCATATATTCTAGATATAGTATATGGCTTTTTCCAACATATTCTACATTTAAAAAATTTTGGTTGAAATATACAGAAATGGTCATATATAACAGAATAGCAATTCAGCATTGTATATCACAAATAATACTAAATACATTGTATATGATAGATTTTCAATTGAAGTACTGTACATAGAACAAATCAAATTGAAAATATTAAATTAAAAAGACCATTCTAAATGAAAAATTCTAGTTCATATTAGCAAAATTTGTTACTGAATTTAAGTTACAATGTATTGTAATAATTACTAGTGGAAGGCAATATGTATAGATTTATGCTACACATTACAACATAAAAATGATACATATATTATTAATTGTTAAATAAATGTACCATGTCCAGAAAAACCAGCAATGCAATGAAGATTGTTAAACAACATTGCAATAATTAATATTTTTATCTTCAAACAAATTTGCAATAACAAATCTTTTTGCTTCCTTGATTCAGGCTTCCTGGCATAAATTACAAGCTATGCAAGCTGCCTACTTACACTCAACATTAAATATGACAAATATCAACTGCTTCAGAAATGATCCTTTGAAGTGTGATCTTCAACTAGATATTTTTGGTTCAAGATAAAATATTCAAAATATAACTTCAATTTTTGATATCTTTAAGAAAAATATCTGGATAAAACTAAGAATTAAAATGTTTTATATAATTTAATTCTTTTAATATAAATATTATGATAATTCATTAGCTAAGATTTTGAAAAGGTTTCTAAGAACCAGATTTGTTTAATTGTTATAGTATTTTTAAACTTTTTAATTCATTGATAACATATCTTATTTATAGAATTTAAAAGAAAATTTAGGAAAAGTACAACAGTTCTTTCTGTATTTTTGCCATAATTATTTTATCTCTTAATAAATACTAAGAGAGATGAAGCAAAAAATAAAGAAAATAGATCTGAAACTCCATACATATCCTATAATAAGTTATTTAGAACTTCAGATCCTTTAGTATATTGACTTTATCTTTATTAATAACTTATTTATTAACAAATATAATAATTATAACAGAATAAAATTTTTAAAATTTATTAGTCTTGTTTCAAATTTAATATGTAAATTACCAATAAATTAAAAAGTTCAAAATACTTCTGAGATTAAACAAATTTAAATCCATAAATAAACATATTATAATTTAGTAGTTTTAATCAAAAATGAAACTATTTTATTAATTAAAATCATAAAGGCTCTGAATTTATGATTGTATTCAGGCTAATGGTTTAAATATTTGTATCACTGGAATAGATATAAAAGAAAACATAAATGAGATATTATATATAATATTGCTATATTTTTTGCAAAAGCTAATAATAGAATGAAGTTAAAACTTTTATCTCTTTATCTCACCAAATATAAGTAATTTGATATTTTGACATAAGATATCAATTTGACTTGCTATTTTAAATTATAAATTTTAAATGATTTGAGTAAAAATTAGATTTAGTTTTGGCTTTTATACATTTATATTGATTACATGAAATCTATTAAATGCCNGAGTTTGCCACCTGGAGTTCAGCCATCCACAAATGCCATGAATTAGTTTGTCATTGGATTTGAATTGCTGCATCCCTAACCACATTTTTATTTTTGGGACTTTTTGCTCTGTAGTCACTAAGAGGATCTTTTTAATCAAATTTTTCATGAGTTTGGCCAGGCCCAGAATGGAGCATTTGAGTGGTAAGGGACAGGATCTCACATATCTAGGATGACCCACCAATAATGTCCTGAAGTTTTTTGACCTATCCAGATTTGACCCAGTCCCTCCAGAGCTAATGTCTTAATTGCCTTGGCCATTCAGCTTCCTAGTATTGTAAAAAAAAATAAAGATTCAATAAATGGTTAAAAGTGCTGCAAATTTTTTCGACAATCATTCTACATATTGTGTTTTTATTTCTCAGCCTTTGTATTCCAACATCATCTTTTCCTAGTTATCAAGTCATATCTAGACAAATCTATAATATAAGTTTGGCAAGTATGATATTCTGTATTTAAATATAACATTTTAGAAATATTTAAGTGAATATAAAAATATATATTAAGAAAATTAAAGTAAATGAATATTAGCTGATATCAGTTTTGAATAGTTCATAAAGCTAATTAACATTTTATACTATATTCTTAATTTCTGAGATAAATTTAAAATTCTTAGTTAAATTTTCTAAATTTTTAAAAGACTTTTTATGAATTATTTTTATTTTAAATATAATTTAATCTTAAAATTTTTTAAAGTTTAAAATTTTAAATTTAAAGACATACATATTTAGTAATTGTGTTCATATTTTTTTACCCTATAAAAATGTATGATAAATGCAAATGTTGAAATTTAGCAAATAAAAACATTTCATGTAAGGTATGCTAACTTCTTAAGTGAAATTCAGTTTTAGTATGATTGCAGCAAATAAATAAAATTAATTTTTAAAATAATATATTAAATTATGTTAATTTTAATATATAATATAGTATAAAGTTTAATGAAGAATAACAACTATACAACTATACACTTTTTGATAATCTTATATCAAAAATAAAAACACATTTGAAAAAACTACATTTTTTTAGTACAAGCATACTGCTGTTATAGTCAAAATTATTATTAATATTTACTAACAATGAAAAATATACTTTTACTGGAATAAAATATGAGATATTTTATAATCTGTAATTTTATGCTATAAAAAATTATTTGCAGCTATTTAAAAACAAATTTTAAAATTTAGAATAAAAAAAATTCAAATTAAATGATTGATATTAAAATTGAGATTATAATATGAGATGTTGAGCATCTAAGTGCAACATATAAAAGACAATTGTANGAAATTTTTTTTTTTTTTTTTTTTTGTGAAAACCAATATTATTCAAATGAAAAAGTAGACCAATATAGCTTTTGATAGAGAGTTATGGAAAATATTAACATTGGTTATTTTTGTATAAAATATTTTTTTAAATATATGTATTTTCTTAAAATGACTTTAAATAAATTTCAGCCAAAATCTGTAGAATTTAAGAAATAGGAAGTCATTAATTTATTCTTAATATTTTGCATTTAGATTTACATTACCATATCAAACAGTTCTGTTACTGTTTAGATCATATATAATCAGTAATAATAATGATAAAAATTGATTTACTTTATAAATTGCTTTTTTGATATCTTCATTTTTGATTTTATTTTATAACAAATAATTATGGTATATTACTGTTCCTTGTTTCTTATATCTTCTATTAGTTACCACATAATAAGCCTTTTAAAATATGAATATATAAACAGCATGATTTTGAATACTTGGACAAATAGTATACTTATAAAATCTAAAAAATACTTTTTTTTTCTGGGAAATTCAGTATTTCATAGTTACAAATGTTACCTAGTAATGAATGTGTGTAACATTTACATTACTATAAAATAATTCTTATTTTATAAAATATTACAATAAAAATAAATTTATGCAAATAATTAATGTAGCAAAGGTTTTAATTATGACCTCAAGAAATATAAAAATGTTAAAGTTATTAATTAATTGTTAAAGTTGTAATTAAAGTTATAAATTGATATATATCAAATTTGCATTTTATATAATTTAATGTTTTTATAATAAACTTAAGAAGTGGTATGCTCATATATCAATAAAAGTGGAGTCTTTTTAATAAGATTCAAGAATAATTTTAATATTCAAACTATCTGAAATTTAAAATTTATTTATTTCTTAATTATACAGTTTTTATATTATTTCTATAAATTTAATGTATGATAATTTTTATATTATATATGTATGTGCAAATCATAACAGTAAGATTTAATATAACATTTTTCAAATTTCAAGTTTTATTTGAGTATTGTAATTTAACTTCACCAATAATTCAAAAAAATTATACTTTTTTAGTAGTATTTTTAACTGCAAAAATCTTGNTTTGATATATTAATTAATATATATATATATATTTTTTTAGCGGAATGAAAAGACGGAAAATAATTCTAATTTTTAAGCAAATTTTTGCGTTTAGAGTAAAACGAGGTGAAAAAATATAATCAACTGTAATTCATTAGTTTTGTGCAAAAGACAGTGATGCTGAGGCAATTTTGATGAAACACACCGTCCGTCAACCTTAAATACCGCTACATGAGTCCGATGCTCGACGCGCGCTATATCAGAACAACACATCGATAGCACATCTCCGACTCTTCGAGGAATTGGCAAAAATCAACGCCTTTCAACCGACGAAAACTACATTGCATGTTATCTAGCAGATAAAATTGATATTTTACGATATAAAAACCTAACCGATGCGTCATGAATAGTAAACAAACACTGATTACTTACACAACATCTCATAGTTGACACCAAACGGCAGCCATGTTGGTTTGCAAGCAGTCACCTAACACGCTTTGCGCGTGTGCGACCCACAATGCATCGCGTGTAATCAGACAATATGGCGAAGTATTCGTCTATTGCAGGCTGACCATTTCAAATTAATATCTAATTATATTCAAATTGGTAAAGATTACAATATTAATTGGTGTTTGTTATAAGTTTCGGGTGAGTATAAAACAGATAAATTTTTTCTTAGAATGTATAATTAAACAAATGAATATGCAATTGGAAGAAACTAGGCTTAGTTTCAGATGATGTGTGATTTTGATTAGTTTACTTCTGCAATGATTTCGCATTATTTGTTTTGACAATAAAATCATTGATTTTCAATACGTTGGAACCTTAAACATTTTTGAAAACAATAAATAAATGAATGCCGCACATAACCGGTGAGCTGTGGCAAATACATTGAATTCAAATATCAATCAATAAGATTGATAAAGCAAATAAGAATAATACAAAATCCTTATATATTTACACAACAGAAAATTGTTTACAATAAAGATTAATAAAATACATGTGAAATATTTATTGGTATTTTAAAATGCACACAATGTACAATGTAAACATACACATTTTACCTGTTTGAATAAACAAATGTTAAACATATAGATCTTTATTTTGTAATAAGTTTTTGATTCATAAGAGTGAAATTTATTTAGAAGTATTATTAATTTATGGTGTGATGTGTTTCCTTTAATTTTAAATAATAAAAGCTGCTGTTTAGTTGTTGAAGTTTAAATAGTTGTTGAAGTTTAATATTTTATATTTAACAAATTTTACTGTTCATATATTTCTTATGAATGACAGTAAGAATCTGTCAATCTATTTTATATTAAGATAACCATATAGAGAGAAAATATTTAAATGACATTTTAAATTTAATAACTGAATTTTCAGATAGACCATATCTACTAGAGATCTTCCTTTCTGTTTAATTCTTTCATATCCCAAATTATTTTATATAAATTTTACAAGCATTTCACAAACCAGATTTTATTCATTATATTATATTAGTAACTTATTCTAAAACATCTTAGCATATCTTCATTTTTCAATTATATACATATAATTATATTTCATATATATATATATCATTGAAAAATAAAGATATGGTAAGATGTTTAAATATTTAAATTATACAGTAATGAGTCAGTTATTTGGCTTCCAGAAAAGGAATTTTGAAACTGCTTTTGAATTTGGTGGGCTGTAGTACCCTTGTACTTTGCTGTGCCAATGCTTTGTTTTGGTTTGTGGCATGAGCATTACACTGTGCCAGTTCCATTATAGAAGTTTATCTTCATTTAATTTTATCCTAAATATTACACTGTACATGGTATTTTATATTTTAAGAAGATTAATAATAATTAAACAGACCCTGCTTTAGAAATACAGTAGAACCTCCATTATCCGGACCTCTATTATCCGGATTTTCGATTATCCGGATTGTTCAAAATAAACAAAAATTTTACGAATTTGCTGATTTGCACTTGGCGAATTACGACACTGTTTATGTACGNATTTCAAGACAAATCGACGTAATATATAACCTATTTTATTATAATTTCATTTATAATATCAAAGTAAATTTACACATTTAGTATTATAATTTTAAATATATCTTTTATTCCATGTTATGTATGGAGTTAGAAAAGTAAATAATAAAAATAAAGCTGTATGTAGGACTTACGAAAGATTCAAGACGGCTCAACAAACAATTGTTATATATATATATATATATATATATTTGTACAGGAATCTATAACATCTAATTATCAAATAAATATATGTTGAATTAAATAAATGATTGATTGATGTGAAAGAATGTACTTGTATTATAATAAAGATTTTGATTTTAAAAGTTTGATTGTTAGGCTGCAATATTTATTATAAATTTTAAAAATAAATTGAAAAGAACAAGTGTGAACTACAAGTTTTAAACAAATTATTTCATTACTAATTCTATCAAATTATAATGAAAACATAATAACAATAATTTATTTTGACATGATTTTATTTTTACAATTAACTAAAATATTCTTCAATAATTTTTTTATTCATACTAGATTACATTCTAATCCATTTATAGTGATAAGTTGTAGGCCTACTTACTAAATCTGATATAATTAGATAATGTATTGTCAAAGTAAAATTGAAAAATATACAAAAATGAATTTTTGTTTTATTTCAAAGATTTCATTATTCATAATTGAGATGAATTGATTCTCTTGGGTTGGAAGCATTCCCAACAAAACTCTATTTCATAACATATTATTTATTGACAATAATATCTTAATTCATATTTATTACTGCATTTATAAATTTTTCATAGACTGTTTTAACTTATCTTGAATTCTTAATGTTTATTTTTATTTTTAACTTTCAAAGATAAAAATATTTTATACTAAAAAACTTAAATAATAAATAATAAACAAACTTCAAATTTGTTGTCAATTATTGTAATTAATTTTAATGTGATAAATTATATGCCTTTATTTTCATTTAATCTTTATAAAAGTAATTTATTTTATTAATCAATTGAATTGATTAATTTAAATGGTTCTTTATTTATTATATAATGCTAGTCAATAGGTGATCATTAAAAATTTTATTTAAAAAAATTGAATTTATTGCTGTTAAGGATTTTAAAGAATGATATAACAATAATAATTATGAAAAGAACCTTGATTTTTGAAGGAATAATTTCATTTTATTAAAAATAATTAGTGAAATGTTTATCAGTCAAAATTTGTTTTATTATAGAGTAATTTGTTAACATTATAATGATTTTTTTTATTTTTTAATGATTTGAAGATAATTTTTCAAATATTTAATTATTATTTTAACAATCCAATTATGACTTTTTCAATTATTGACAAACAATTTTTTTTATATTTCTTAAATAATTCAGAGTAATTGAAAATAAATAATAAATTGTATTATAGCTTATCATCATTAATAAAATAAGTGGTAGATGAACTGAAATGGATATGTACACTGTTTCAAAACTAAATTTTATAAATTAACATCAAATTAACAGCTACAAATCAAGAACTATGTATTAAGAAAACTAATAGAGTTTTCTACTGAAATTTTAACTAATTTGTAATACAAAGATATTACAAATTTATACATTTAATGCATTTTTTGATTATTGAAATTTTCATTTTTAAAATATTTTTTTTTTCTACAGCTCTCTTAATATCTGAATAGATGTATAGACCTATTAATATTAATGCTAATTTTTTAATTTTGTTAATTAATAATGCTTTTAAGTTAATTGAGATTTAGATTGAAGAACACAGAAAAGTTTGAATCTTAAATACTATACTTAGAATATAGAAGACTAAACTTAAATACTAAAGAACCCAATTTATATTTAGTTATTAAGAAAATTGTAATTGCATTTTTAATCAATGATAAATCATATGTTTTTATTCTAATTCTAAATTGTGTATTTAATTTACTTTTTATATTTCTAACATGTAATAATTTTCTAGTTCAGGTGGCTGATACTTTTTAACAATGGTCTAAAAAAATTACAGAAAAGTTTTGAGATGATATTCATTCCATGTAAGTGGGAATATGCTGATACTAGTACAAATTATTAGATGCTATTTTAAAATTTTTCTGTTTATGTGCAAATGATAAATATTAAAACTTCAATTTTTGATGATGACATTTTAATTAAATAAATTACCAAAAATATCTTTATATGATATTATAAAGTTGTTTTTATTATTTCACATGCAGAATTCACGTGAGAAAAACATGTCGTCTTCATTAGAAAGTTATTGTAGTTTATCATATAATATTGCAATATTTAAAAATTTACATGTGGACTATTTAATGAATATATAAATTAATCAGTTTTTATTATAAATAAAGCTGTAATAATAATATAATGTTTTATATATATATATATACTTTTACTTTTTTATTTTTAATTCAATTTAACTTAAAAATGACATTTATACAGAAATAAAAAATTCTGTAATTGAATTTCTAATTGAAGAAATTTGTATTTAATTGATGACAATTTAATTTCTTGCAAAATCTTTCCAATTTATATATATCTAAAAATTTTATAAATGTTTTTACAACCTAGTATAGTGGATTCTGTAAATCATAATTCATAGCAGCTATGTATGTTTTGAAAATTCAAGATAATAAATATTTTTTAAGAATCCAAATATTGTTTTGAACTCTTAAAATTCAAGAATTAATGACATTAAATTGAGCTTTGGAATATAAAGCTCAATTTCTATGAAAAAGATTGGCTCAGAATAAGATTTAAATCTATTTCAAGTCAGTCTTTTCAAAAGCATTTTTAAACTGTTAATTAATTAAATTAAAAATGTTGCCTAATTACTCATGTTATTCTGAAACAGTAACTTTACCTAATTTGTTTTTTAGATTTCAGATTAACTTAGAAATTACTTAGAGAAGATTTTGCAATTTTGGTTATTATTTAACTTTACTTTTTAATTATATTTTCATTTGCTATATTACTTATTACTTATTTAAACTTAATAAATTAATAAAATTACTTATAAAAATGGAAAGTTTTGACATATTCTAAAATTATAAAACAACAAATTATGGAAATTTTACTTTTATTATGGATTCTAATTTTGAATATTCTAAAATATATAAATATTATTCAATAAGAAATATAAATTTTTAATAATTGTGTTTTATAACTTGTCTTTTATCAATTTTAGATGTTTTGCATATTAGTATTTTAAAAATTTGAGTATTTTTGTATAGTTCATTCTACTTAAATTTATATGCTTATGTTAAATTGATTTTGATTTTTGAAGACAAGAATTTTTTTTTTTTTTTTTTTTTTTTTTTTTACCAAACCATCCATCCATCGCCAATCAAGACTTTTTCTACCCTTTCTATACTTCTAATAAAACATTTTCCTGTGCACTCTTATCCCGGTCTCTGTGCCATCTTGCACCATAGGTGGGACTAGATTGCAAATATTTATTTCTTTCGAAAAATTCCTTCTATAACCTATTAATTTCGTTCTATACAATTTTTTCGATGATTTTTTAAATCTAGAATAATTAAAGAGATGTTTTGACAATATTTTCTAATAGATTATTAATTATTGTAGCAAAACCCTAGCTCTTGCCCCACTTTCCCACAATTATTTTTACACAAATTTATNACCTCAGGATACGAAATTAATCCGTTCCGAAACTGAGATCGTATCATGAAAATGTCGTAAGGTGGATCATCTTTTCCCATACGATTACATGTAAAACCAAATAATTCGTTCCAACGCGAAAAACATACTCAAATTAAAGCCAAGTAATACATTAAAAAAAATAACTGTAGTAAGAAAAACAAATGAAAAATGCGAACTAATGTAACGTCGTATGGTGAGATTTTGTTCGTATCGTGGAGCAAAAATATGTTCGAATTTCATGTCATATCCTGAAAATTTCGTATGCTGGGGCGTTTGTAACCTGAGGTACCACTGTATATGCATTATATCAATGAGAAGTGTTTACGTACTGGGTAAGAAGAATTAATCACATGTATTGCAGAATATATATTTATTATAGAATATTTATATATTTAAGAATGCATTTAATCTTATAAAATAATTCTTTAGCTTAATTCATTTTATCATTGACAGATCTAAGTGTTTTATGAAAATTATTACATAAGCTTCTAAAGATGGATTAAATATCATCTAAAAATATTTTAGATATATTATAATTTTAAGAATTTCTTTAGAAAACTTGTTGTTTTGTAATATTAGATGTATATTGAAAACATATCTAAGAATACAAATTATGAAAAGCTAACTCAAATAATATAATTTTATAAATTAGAATAGAAATAATTATTATACTTTTCTGTCATATTGTAAATCATTAATTTTTTCTACTAATTTCTCTAACATGTATAAGTAATTAAAATAATATAGTAATATATTTTCTAACAGCTTAAAATTACATAGTCTTATGAATGATATACAAAATTTTAAACAATAATTCAATCAAAACATTATAAAAAAATTTGTTTCAACTTTGTCTTTTCAGAAAAAGTTATAACCTAAAATATAACTTGTGATTTTGAAATTAAATAAAATTTATTATAACTACAAACATAAAATGTTTTTCTTTGTTAATATCTTTAATTTGAGACAAACTAAATTTGGAATAAACATCTTTTTATAATTAAAAATATTTCTTGATATTAAAATTTCCATTTTGTCTAGAAGATAAGACAAATGGAAGTAACTTAAGTTACATTGATACGTTTTTTTTTGTTAAGTTGTTTTTATTTCAAAAAGTTAATTTAAAATTATAATGAATATAAATAACTAACTATAAATTTTTTGTGAACAATACTATTATTAATTTAATTAAATAGTAAGTGACCTGATATGAAATGTGAAATTTTATATAAATATAATTTTAAAAGTATGATGGCAATCACAATCCTATTTAAAAATTTATTGATATGTAAATATCTACAGAAATGAAATATCTCTAACCATTTAATTTCATACCATTTTTAAACAAATCATTTGGATACAATAAACTAAAGAGACTGATGTGCTTTTGAAACTATGTATTCCTTCACAGATATTACAGTTAATTTGTCAGTTTGATGTTAAATAAATAAAAATCTAAAAAGAGATTGAAAACTTCTTTTATGTGAGTTTTATTGTATAAATTTTGTATAAAATAATTGAATGTCATTTCTGTTTGTATAAAATAATTTGATAAAAAATAAATGAATTTTGAATGGAGTTTGTAAGATATTTGAGTACAGAGAATATTTAAAGGTTAAAAAAAATTAAACAAGTACATTCAATTACATTTGGAATTTTATCAAGTAATAAATTTATTAAAACTATATATTTATTATCTGATAGAATTTTAAATTCAACTGAATATTCATGTTTGCTTGATTTTAAAACATTTCTGAAAATTCTAACTTTAAAATTTTTCTAAATATATTTATTTTCATTTAATTTGGAAGCTATGATTTTTGAAGTTAAATAAATTCTGAAACAATTAGAAATTTTGTATATCCTTTGAATGAAATCCATATTGTTATTAAAAGAAAGTAAATTATTTGAATCAAATATTAAAAATCAGTTGTTATTACATTGTTTAAAGCTACCTTGTTTAAATTCATAAGATGATAAAATCCAGGATTATAGATTTATTTCATGAAAAAAAATGACTATTTAAATATTAGATTTATATTTATGAAATTTTTATAATATAAGAAAGTTGATTTTTTTTTACATATTGAAAACTGAATTTCATTAAATGATTGTTATTAATTTTTACTTATTTTTAATACTGATATAAATATTAATTATTATAGTAAGTAATGTGGATTATTGTACATTTTAATATTATAGAAATCATAGATAGTTTATATATTTATTTATATTTTTTAAATATAAGTTAAAAATCTTTCATAGAAACCATTTCCTTTTTACTTTCATTTTCTTAACTAATTTAATATAATTAATCATTAAATGGACATTATTAATAAAAACAATTCTGAATACAATATAAAGATTTAGTAATAATTTGTTAGAGCAATACTTTGAAATTAGATATAAAACAAAAGTCAATTCAATAACTCTATGTAATATAAAATTTGTTTATATGTGCAAGCAAAAATTTGATTTCATAATTAAATTTTTGCTGACACATAAATATAAAAATGAAAATTTATAAAAAGTAGAAAATTTTGTAAAATATGATATCATAGAAAAATAAACTTCAATAATAATTTGAATTCTAAATAATCTAAATTCAACAAAATTATTTTGTTTACTTATTGAAATTTTGCAACTGATAGTTCATCATCATTGCATAGTGATAATATTTATTTTGAAAATGAAAACATTCAGCAATTTATATTTTATCATATTAAAGATGTCCTCTGAATTTTGTGAATAATTTATAACTTTTTTTATTTAAGCAATGATAATTTTAATTATGACTTAAGTGATGTATTTTATTCCATACAATTAAGATGTAATTGATATCTTAAATGATTCCATAAGAAATTGAACTATGGTTTGTACATTAAAAGTATATTTTTAATAATGACTAGTTTGTTTAAAATCGTTTTATGTTAATATATTTGTCTTGTGATATTTTATGCATTATACAGTATCTCTTATTGTTCTTATAATTTCATGTTCTCTTAAGATAGTTGAGAATAAATCTTTTTATGTAAATAATGTTTTAGAGGATCTTATTTTTATAATGTATAATCTGTTTCAATTGTAGAAAAGGGAATTAAATATTTTTACTAAAATTATTAGTTTACAGAATTGTGACATTTTTTTGTTATTTTATTATAAATATAATTTTTCAGTAAATAATATTGAAATTTAAAGATTTTATATTCATCAAAATTGTTCTTATAAGTTTGCTATCAATGTAAACCAATATATTTATAGATTTAATTTATTTGTGGTGTGAATGATAAATTTACTATTAACTATCTTGATGGAAAAATAAGCTTATGTATTGATATTTTTATGTAAGTACATTATAATAGTTGTATATTTTCATAGAAGAATATTAAATCATTTTGTTAAATATTTTAATTTTGCATTTATTTTGATAATAGTTTTTAAATTCAGTACATCAGATCCTGAAGCAATAGTTTAATAATTACATAAATGAAAAGTGTAGTTTATGATTTAAAACAGTTTTAAAATGGAAGATAATAGAATTTGCTTGTATTTAAATAAAGCAATGTTGTTAGTAGAGAAAAAATTAAATTATTTTTATTAATAGAAAATTATAATTATTACCTATATGCTAAGCAAAAATTTTTGTTTTTTCTATGTAAGATCAGATTTTGATGTTTTTTACGTGTTAGTCAATCAGTATTATATTTAATTTAATTTTAGTATTTAATTATGGCAATTTTAATTGTTATTTAAATCAAATTTCTGTTTGGTTTGATTTTATGAAAAATGAATAGCAACAGAACATCAAATTAATAAGGATAAAACTTTTTGAGTCGAGAATTTAATATAATTTGCAAAAGTTCTTTAATAATCAGTAATAATTAGTTAAGAATAAAATACACATACTGCTTTTAACAAATGTATTTTTTTTTTTTAATTATTGCTATTTATTATTTTTCTATAATATCTGTTTAACTTACAGGGAAAATTATTATTTTGAATAAAATAAAATATTATTTCTGTATATAACTATATTTACAGAATTTCAAAATTGATTAAAGAAATAAGACTTTTATATTATGCTATTTTTTAATTATAAAAAATATTTTAAAATATTAAATATTACTTACATTTCACAAAAAATCAATAAATAAACCCATTTATATGATGATAATTTTTAATATTCCCAGAAAAATATTTACAATTGAAGTAATAATCTGTAAAAGAGAAATGGAAATATTAATTTAATGATAAACTAATGAGCTATTGTTCTTTAATATTAAATCATAGATTTTTAACTGAATAAATTGCTGTTTTACCGATTGATTGAGCTTGCATTTCGGTAATTATGAAAGCGAAATATTTATTTTCATAATTAAATCTTTGAATTATATAATATTCGATAAAAACTCGTAGAAAAACTCATATTCTTAACTATGAATAATATAACATGTATTAATGGTTTAATATTTTTCTTAGTTGGTTTTCTCTTTTTCCAATGTAGTTACGTATGTAATCATTGTTAAACCCACATTAAATAATTTGCTTAATTTTTTTTAACGAAATTATTTTAATATTGAGATTACATTCACTTTTTATAACAAAATATTAGCAAATGCCATTATGTTAATGTATGGCACTTAGTTTTCAATTATGGCACTAGATGGCGGGACGAAAATAAGCATGACACATGTAAAAGTCAGGACAAACGGCGGTTTTAGCTTTTTATTTATTATTAATTTTTTTTAAGTTGGGGAAAAAACATTTATATAAATTTATGGGTTAACGAAGGAGAATGTATATATGTATACATCGCGCAGAGAAGTTTTTAAAATTTAACGAATGCAGGCAGAAATAGGAAGGTTTCTTTTTTTTAATAAGTATAAAATATTTGGCTAATGTAGTATTTTATAATGGAGCTCAACAGTTAGCGATACAAAATACTTTAAATATGAAATACGACGGCAAAACTGGACATTATTAATAAAAACAATTCTGAATACAATATAAAGATTTAGTAATAATTTGTTAGAGCAATACTTTGAAATTAGATATAAAACAAAAGTCAATTCAATAACTCTATGTAATATAAAATTTGTTTATATGTGCAAGCAAAAATTTGATTTCATAATTAAATTTTTGCTGACACATAAATATAAAAATGAAAATTTATAAAAAGTAGAAAATTTTGTAAAATATGATATCATAGAAAAATAAACTTCAATAATAATTTGAATTCTAAATAATCTAAATTCAACAAAATTATTTTGTTTACTTATTGAAATTTTGCAACTGATAGTTCATCATCATTGCATAGTGATAATATTTATTTTGAAAATGAAAACATTCAGCAATTTATATTTTATCATATTAAAGATGTCCTCTGAATTTTGTGAATAATTTATAACTTTTTTTATTTAAGCAATGATAATTTTAATTATGACTTAAGTGATGTATTTTATTCCATACAATTAAGATGTAATTGATATCTTAAATGATTCCATAAGAAATTGAACTATGGTTTGTACATTAAAAGTATATTTTTAATAATGACTAGTTTGTTTAAAATCGTTTTATGTTAATATATTTGTCTTGTGATATTTTATGCATTATACAGTATCTCTTATTGTTCTTATAATTTCATGTTCTCTTAAGATAGTTGAGAATAAATCTTTTTATGTAAATAATGTTTTAGAGGATCTTATTTTTATAATGTATAATCTGTTTCAATTGTAGAAAAGGGAATTAAATATTTTTACTAAAATTATTAGTTTACAGAATTGTGACATTTTTTTGTTATTTTATTATAAATATAATTTTTCAGTAAATAATATTGAAATTTAAAGATTTTATATTCATCAAAATTGTTCTTATAAGTTTGCTATCAATGTAAACCAATATATTTATAGATTTAATTTATTTGTGGTGTGAATGATAAATTTACTATTAACTATCTTGATGGAAAAATAAGCTTATGTATTGATATTTTTATGTAAGTACATTATAATAGTTGTATATTTTCATAGAAGAATATTAAATCATTTTGTTAAATATTTTAATTTTGCATTTATTTTGATAATAGTTTTTAAATTCAGTACATCAGATCCTGAAGCAATAGTTTAATAATTACATAAATGAAAAGTGTAGTTTATGATTTAAAACAGTTTTAAAATGNTCTAATAAGATATTTCATTTGTCTAAATCTGACGTTTCTACAACGCTCTTCTTTTTAGAAATTTGCTATTATTTTCTCTAAGTCGTATATTAACGCATAAAGTTAATGCGTTAATATAGAAGTTTACCGGTTTATATTTACTTTAAAGAAACGGATCACGTCACTTATCACACTCGACTTAGAGCACTTCAACGTATAAAATATCGAATATATATCCTTCACGAGTGCTTTTTTTTCGGGAAATCCACGATACTTTGCAAGTTTTAAAGCTTGTAAAGTAAATAACAATAAATAGGAGAATTTCTAATGCGATTCTGGTAAATTGACAGATCTGTTAGCTTTAGTTTAATTTAATTACAGTATATATAATGTGTGTCACTGAATATTACCAAGTTTCAGGATCATAGAAAAACCATTTCATCTTTCCTATTAGAAACTCCATAAAAGAATTTATACGTTTCTAACTTATAAAAGTATTCTTTGCATTTATTAATTAACTAAGAGTAATATTTAAATAAATTTTTAAAAATATTTTAAAATATTAAATATTACTTACATTTCACAAAAAATCAATAAATAAACCCATTTATATGATGATAATTTTTAATATTCCCAGAAAAATATTTACAATTGAAGTAATAATCTGTAAAAGAGAAATGGAAATATTAATTTAATGATAAACTAATGAGCTATTGTTCTTTAATATTAAATCATAGATTTTTAACTGAATAAATTGCTGTTTTACCGATTGATTGAGCTTGCATTTCGGTAATTATGAAAGCGAAATATTTATTTTCATAATTAAATCTTTGAATTATATAATATTCGATAAAAACTCGTAGAAAAACTCATATTCTTAACTATGAATAATATAACATGTATTAATGGTTTAATATTTTTCTTAGTTGGTTTTCTCTTTTTCCAATGTAGTTACGTATGTAATCATTGTTAAACCCACATTAAATAATTTGCTTAATTTTTTTTAACGAAATTATTTTAATATTGAGATTACATTCACTTTTTATAACAAAATATTAGCAAATGCCATTATGTTAATGTATGGCACTTAGTTTTCAATTATGGCACTAGATGGCGGGACGAAAATAAGCATGACACATGTAAAAGTCAGGACAAACGGCGGTTTTAGCTTTTTATTTATTATTAATTTTTTTTAAGTTGGGGAAAAAACATTTATATAAATTTATGGGTTAACGAAGGAGAATGTATATATGTATACATCGCGCAGAGAAGTTTTTAAAATTTAACGAATGCAGGCAGAAATAGGAAGGTTTCTTTTTTTTAATAAGTATAAAATATTTGGCTAATGTAGTATTTTATAATGGAGCTCAACAGTTAGCGATACAAAATACTTTAAATATGAAATACGACGGCAAAACACATTATACAGGAACATCGTAAATTTTTAAAACGAAACGGATTTACATGGATAATAGTTGTGTATCTATTACATATTTTAAGCGAAAGTCCTATAGTTATTTTATGAATATTTTATTTACGATAAAAATGCAGCAACCTTGACATAATATATATCGTGTTGTTGTTATTTTGATTACTCCGGGAAATTTACAATTTCAATTAGTTTAGAGAATACCGCGAATATTTTCGATAATTGTAAATTTTTTATTATTATTATAAAAGTTTTTAGGAAAGTAATTATTAAAATGTGTGTATCTAGATTTAGAGGGTTTTGCCCGCCTTTACGCTCTACTAAGATCTATACTAAGTGATACTTTATCGTATATGGCGTGTGATGATAGGTTGCTTTTAAAGGGGATGGCGTAAGGGTAAAGTGTATATTAATTATCATGAATATAAAATAGCGTCATTCAACTAATCCATTGCTTTGTATCTATGCCTAACATTTAACAAAAATTTGTCACGTAATCAATAACTTTGCTTCAAATTTATTGACTTAATCAGTGTAACAGGATTTATTGTTTTTCCGATAGCTAAAAATTGACAGTTTATTTAATGCGTTCTCATTTGTTCACGTCCAAAGGACAATCAAAATTTCAAACAAAAGAAACCATTAAACAAAATAATCATTGAATTTGTTTGCATATTACAGAAGTATAATTGATGAGATAAAAATAATTTCTTCATTGTAATAATCATTTGTTGTTGCGTCGATTTTTACAGCTTGACCTGTTTCGTGTTCGTAGTAATTTTAAATATTACGGTATCGCCGAATACGATTAGTTAATTCTCTATAATCTCAGTACTTTGAAAAACGCGCATTCTGAAAATTAATTAGCTTGCGTTTTTTTAAATAAATGTTTTTTTTTTTATTGGCGTTGGATTTTAAATAACTTACGATATTCCTTGAAAAAGTCTCAAGCAAAGTTTCATGGAAGCTCCAAAAACAAAAAGTTTTTAGCTTTATACTTTCTTAATAGTTTTTACTTACAGGAATTATATATTTGGTGCTTTTTAGTAGTTATTAGTTCTATTAAAACTATAAGACAAGTATATAAAAGCGGGATTACTTTATCTACATGCAATAGAAAACGAAGAACGATTTTAAAATTTATATTTTTAACATTCGCTATCAATGTCTTTTCAAATTTTAGGAACTAAAATATTTAATGAAATCTGCAATGATAAGTGAAAAAATATCGTGATAAATCAATTATTGATACGTGCAAGATTTTTGCAACATTTTAATTAAAAAAAATAATAGCCTAAAATTCGACCCAATTTAATTTTATCTGAGAAGGCTGATAATTGGTTGTATGCAGGCAACAACTGCTAAATTTTAAAAATCAAAATTCTGTACATTTGATTATCGAAATTGATGGGTTTAATGTGGTTTTATACTTTAATGATCAAATTTTATTTGAATTGTTATTAAATAAAATTCAACAGTGTCCAATATATAATTTTATTACTTACAGGTGAATCGTTAATTTTTATATGTAATGCATTTTACAATGATTACTGAAAACAATAAAATTTTTCCTATAATAGTCAAGAGTTATTGGTTTCAAAGTTTTATTAATGAGTCGTCCATATCTATAATAAGCATAAATATTCTTTAAAATGAGCTTTCCAGTGCTTGCATCATCCATAAAACGACGATTTATAAAAGTAACACAAGAATGGGAATTTATTTTCGAAACTTCCTTCAAAAGTTGAAGGGTGAATCATATCCCATATTAGTTAGAATGGACTGTGTGCATACACACGTATATTTAATAATAATGTATCGTATTTTTAATAAACTTTAATCTCGTTTTAGATAAGACATTATGAAAATTGTGTTATCTCGCTAATGCAATAAAATTAAAACAGCCAAGCTGTAAATTAAAAATCTGGCCCCGATATATCATCAGTAATTTAATTGAAACTAAACACAAAATACTCTCTTATCTCAAAAAATCCTTTATTACATTAAAGATCGAAGATTAAAGATTAGATATTGCATTAACATTACTAAATAAGAGTAACTAATTTGATTAATTTATATACGGTATGGAATAGGCTTATAATTAAACTTTATATTAACTTGATAGAAATTAAACAATTAAAAGGCATATTTTTTACATAAAGCTGATTAAATCGGATATCCAGATGGATAACTAATCATTACAAGTATCGATCTAACTTTTTTCCCTTCGTTTAAGAAATGGCTTAGTTTGCTCGCCTTTCCTTCTCTTCGTTCATACATTGACCCGTCATTTAAATAAATAAAAATAATTTCTTACACGTTATAAATGTTAATTCATAAAAGTATTTTTTCCTACATTTTATCAAAAAATAGTTAAATGAATTTGAAAATTAATAAAACAGAATGCAATTGATTTACTTTACCTTTTTGGTAGAATCGTTGATTTGGGAATTGTCTTCAATATATGAAAGTACAAACGATAATCACAACACACACATATACACGTAAACACACATACACATACACACACAACGAAAAAATTTAGAAATTTTTAATATTGATGATAGTCCAATTCTGAAAGAAAGAAAGAAAAAAAAATTCATTATATAACTTTTATGGGTAGCATTGCATTGAATATTTTTCGGCTTATAAAATTGAAGAAGCGTAAACGGATTTGTACACAAAAACCATACATTTTTCCGATTAAAAAATTCGATTTTGTCGTAATTTGCAATTCTCTTTTTCAATTTGTTAATTTGAATTCGAGAGTCAAAGCTTGAAATTGTGCTCTCAGTTCTTTTTCAACAAGCACAATAGCGCTGTTTATGACGCCGACATTATTTTAAAGAGTTATTTTTAACATCAATTTTAACTTTATTGTGCTTATTAAAGGACGATATAAACTTTTATTTTACATTATGATATATAGCAAACCTAGAAAGTAAGTTATTTCAGTTTAGTTTCTTTAAGAGAGGTGATGTTTTTAATGTTATTGTCAAACCGTTTTCGAAACATTTTCCGCAATTTACGATCTCAGAAAATTTTTCTTTATATGCCGAAAAATATTCATAAAATTTTAATATCAATTATTACAATTATACTAACTGATTACCTTATCTTAAATACACATCTCAAAGTTGTGACAATATTTTAAATTAGTACCAAATTAAATTTAAAATTTAAATACTTTGAGAAAAGTAATACATTATATTTAAACCCGAAATTATATTTTGAGATTATTTGTTAAGAGATTTATTTAAATAAATGTAAACAAAAAATATGAGATTAAATTTTGCGTAAATTTTAATCTCATTTAAATTTTTGGGGCAACCTCTAATGATTTTAAATAAAAATAATGTAAATGTGTTACAAATCATAATAAAAAAATTTTGATATTTTGAACAGTAGCACATTTCAAAGTAAGAATTTTTTAAAGATTATGATTAAATTTTGTCGTGTAAAAGAAAAACTGTCGTGTAGATATATATATTTATTTACTGCTGTTTAATTCCGATATGATGTAGTTTTTCAAGTAAAGGTAAAAATTAAGCATTTATCTCGTTTATGTACATGTATGTTTATAAAAAGTTTTCAAAAACGCGTTTCAATAAATAATTTTCAAAGTTAGAAAAAGTGTGCAACATTAATATACTTAATTTTGTAGCCAAATCAAAAATACCCATTTATCTTTCTTATATAATTTTTGACTTGAAATTTGTCTAAATTTTAATAGCAATTAGGACGACCGACTTAAAAAAAATAAGGGGGAAAAAAAGCTCGCCGAATTTAATTTCGTATGTAATTAAAGATAGTTTTACAAATTTCATTCTGATGCTGTAATCAACAACTTTTCATAATTTTTGAAATAGGTTTTTCAAATATTGCATTCTTAACTAAATTCAGCATACTTATTTTCGTAAATTAACTGAATAAAATAATTTACAAATAAAACTTTATCTGAAACTTTATTAGAAATATTCAGGCGCTACTTTAGGAACAGATGTATTAAGAGCTGGTGAATTATATTTAACAATAGACGTATACAGCTTTATTGAAAAAGTTTTGACATTTTTATTATAGAAATAAATGTTTTCTTATCAAAGAAGGGGAAAAAACAAGTTGAAATGCTCTTTAAAACAACAGTTATTATTTTATTTAGTTATTTCATTGTCATATCAAAAAATTCAATTATTCTACTAAGCGAGGCTCATAAATTAGTGGTTAATTTGAATATTTAGTCTTTCTCGTTAAATTTAGATTATATAAAGAAATTTTATCAACATTTTTCGATCTTTGCTTTTGTTTATATCGAGAATATCTTCTAATAGTTACCTGCTTCTGAATAAGACAATAGGAACAATTGTATCTTCTTCAAAATATACGATGCTTAAGCATATATTTTAAAACTTAACGATGTAGGCGCAACTTTCAAATGATCAAAAAACATGAATAAGTAGTACTAATGTTTCTTACTGATGATGGAATTCAAATGTTAGGCCCGTTTATTATGGACGATGCGATATATTAGTACTGGAAATGAAAAACTCGAAAAATAAGTGAATGAATTATTTTTTAACGGCAGAGTTTCCGAAATGAAGTTTTCGGTTTAAATTTGCCGTATTGTGTAAATTTATTCTTTGTTACATCGACGGAGATGTTTTCGCATTATACAAAAGTAAAATTATTTGGTCGAAAATTTACAATAATACAATAAAATACATCATAACGTTCTTTTTGAGAAGCGGAGACCTTTATGGAAAAATCGTGATAAATTTGTGCACAGGCCTACGTCATTAAGCTATATTTTAACTGTGAAGACGTTTTCTAATAGCATTTGGCTAGAAGTAGATCGAAACTTAATCGCTATATCTATTTAGATAACTATCACTTTATATTGCAGTAATGAAATTTAGAACGAGCGGATAATTTATCGTTAGTCGCGAAAATGAAAAATTTTTAAGGTTACGTTTTCATCTAAGAATGAATTTGCGAAATTCTCGCTAAAGCGAATGACGTTAAATGAAATATCTTTGTTTTAAAACGATTTTCTTTAGTATACGAACTTTTTGTAAATGTTGAAAAGATGAGATTCTAATGATCATCTTTTTGTGAATTTCCTATGCTTAATGAAATTACTTACTCCAATGAATTCAAAATCGGATTCGATTCGATCGTATTTGTAATTTTTAATATTATATAAAATGTTCGCTTGATCCTTGCAGAATATTTTTATAACATAAAAAGTAAAATTTTTTGGATAATTTTATTATCCATAAAAATTATATAAAGATGGAAAAAAGAGAATAGAATAATTTCAAATCAAGCGCGATCAGGTAGAACAAATAACAAGCTTTACTTCATTTCAAAAAATGTTAGTTCAGCAACAAATCCCTTGCAGCTGTTTGGTGACTAAAACAAGCTTTCAAATACTTGTGGATCCCCGCCAAAATCTGTAGTAACGCGATCGTCTGGGACAAATCTAGTTCATCACTTCCCTCCTCCCCTTCCATTTAATTCTATGGGAATTGTGCGGTTAAGCAGGATAATGGATAATAGGGTTATATTTTATTTTGAATGGATCCGATATCTCGGCTATCAGATTTAGGGATTTGCCGTTAAAACGGATTTTTTTCCCTCCTCTAATTTATACACTTTTACGTTATCAACAAACTGAAAATATCAGTTTTGCCCATCGACATCTTTTATAATTCGCATCTTAAGCCGTTAATTAACTCAAATAAAACATAATTTTTGTTTATGTTTAGTAAATGACGGCGATAAAATAATAAATCTTTCGTTCGCGTTAAACTTTCTGATTGATTTGCCCAAATATCCAAGGTGTTAAGTTTAAACCATATGATTTAAACAGTTAGATTTACGATGATTTGTCTAACGTACATTAAATGCCAAATTCTGGACGAACCCGAGCATTTACTGTATAATTACTAGGCTTTCCCAAATTTTATATCTTGCTTAATTCAATTTTCATAAATCGGGAAACTAAATTTTGCGACGACTGTTTTAATTTATTACTTCGTCCCATTGAATCGTGAAATAATTAAAAGATTAAAATAGAGATTATAAAGGTCATTTTAATAATGTGATGCTTCATTACGTTAATTTTCTTATCTATAAAGTGAATTTTATAAAAAGCGTTAATAGCGTTTGTTCCAACATACTATACTATATATATATAGGCCTACTGTATACACATGCGATGTTTGTTTTGAATTTTTTATGGGATTTTATCGTAGGCATTTTTATATATATAGCACTAATGCAGTTATAAATAAGAAATAACATTGTATATAATTCCGCGTATCAAAGATGGGAATGGAATTAATATATACACTGCCGAATAATTATTAATCATGTAAAATGTATACATTATTTGGAACGTTCTGTTATAGATTACAGAGAAAAACGCTAATTAGCATATTTTATAGAGATTTCGACTGCAGAATCAATCATTTATTAGCGTTGAGATTTTTTTGTGTTTGGGTTGCGTGTGCAGAAATGCTTCCTTTCGCTAAAAAACAAGCATTAAAAAAATTATAGTCTGCTTATTTTGTAGACTGAGCAAAAATATTTCATTGCGAAATATATAAAAGTTTAGCTATATATTAATATTATTTGTATCACGGAAATTAATAAATGCACTTAAAATAGGTTAAAGTAAGAAACGGTATAAGTGATCATTTATAATATAGTAGTATAAAAACATTGTTTTTGTGTGTAAAAATAGTTGTACTGTAAACATTTCAAACTTTAACTTCAATAAAAATTTATTTACTACGTTGTTATATTTAATTTAAATACGATCTTATTCAACATAGTATTCTGTGGTAGTCGGTAATTCGGCTAGTACTATATTATAATAGATGTTATAATGTGGAAACAATAAAAATCGATACTCTACCAGTTACCATCGTATAATGACTCGGTCGGTTCAAAAGCCGACATCAAGATCAATATATCAAGAAGAATTGACCATTTCTGGTCACAGGTTGTCATCGTACATCTCTTAAATGCTTTTAAAGCTTCGGGATAAAGTAGAATTTCCTTTTTCCGTGGTTTTCGAAGAAATTGTTTTGCTCCATCACTTTAAATAGACTACTTTCGTATTATTTGGTCTTCTACGAAGTCGGCTACATGCGCTTTCTTTAAATAATTAATTTTGTAAAGAACCGGAGAGGAAAAACTGTCGCTTTCGTCACTACACATTTACAAATTATGTGTCACTAAAACAACAATACTAATAATCTACGCAAGCTAATCAACGTAGGCCTGTGGATTCAATTTATTAGTGATTGATGCGATAATGTTTTTTGCTTTAATCTATTCAAAATCTAAATAATTATAGTTTTATATCAAAATTCACAATCTGTCTTTTGCTTTCTGTGTGTCAAGTAAAAGTTGTATCAAAAATAAATGTATAAATTGTTTAAATTTATTCAAAAGATTTATATATGTAGGCCAAATATTATTATTATTTTTGCATTAATCTTGCAGAATATTTAATAATAATTTTTTAAATTAATCAAATAGTTAATATAAATTCTTAAATCTTTTAAGTCACAAAGTTTAAACAAAGTCATCTTTGTAATTTCTGTTTTAAGCAGAGTTTGTGTAGTGGCGATTAATTCTTATAGACGAAAGTTGTATATAAAATAAAGATAAATCAGACTTTGCAAATTTAATATGCATTTAGAACTATTCTGAGCTTAAAACTCATTTTATCACACGATTCTTTAAGAAACGCGCTTAACAGTTCGACACACATTTCTGATTAATTATATCCGAAAATATTCGTTATTTATAGAAAACGAATTTAAATCCGTTTCTAATAAACTTTAATAACTGGTTACATAATTTCGCTTTTATTCGTGGAGGTACTTAACACATCAAATTGGCATAACCGAGTGAATTTAAAATATTAATTGAAATCGTTTGGGACTTTATAATAAATGCTAAAACTTTGCAGGAGGCATTTTATTTAGAAAGGAGGGAAGAAAGTTGATTTATAGTTTAAGTGAGTATCGAATTTTAATTAAGAAAAAAAATTACGATTAAATAAAAAAGAAATGCATTCAGTTCCAAGTTGGTCGTTCGCTTAAATTCAGGAAAAACTAAGAAGAAAAAGGAAAAAAAAAAAAAAAAAAAAAAAAAGGTAAAATTCGTACCTGTGATAATTAAAAGTTATCCTCCGTTAGTATTTGTTCGTCTTGTTAGATTTCATACAAATCGTTTTAACCGTTTAACAATAGCTTTACAAATTGACTACAAGACAATGTTTACACGCTTTTATTATCCAATCAAACGATGAGAAAGACCTTACGTCACCATTCACGATTAATGTTCGTTTGATCTGATATCGTGCAGTGATACGGACGATTTTTTTAATCATATTTAATAGAATCAAATTTACAGCTTTGGCAGAAGAGACAGATATCCTCTTCTGAATCTATACCCTTTTTTTGGGGGGTATATATATTTTTCATCTACCGCTTAAGCGAGGATTGTTAAATAAAGACCTAAATAGTATATCGTGCTCACATTTCCAGTTTATAATCTTGCGACAGGTCTTTATACGATTGTTTTTTACAGAAATTTTCTGAAATTATAAGACCGTATAGGCTTTATTATTATTTTAATAATAATGAACAGTCAAATGAATGAAGCATTGTGTAGTCAAATAAATAAATTTTACTTCTAGAACGTATGCTATTAACTGTGAAAGCCGATACTACGCTTTCCCCCCTTTTTTTCTATTTGTTTCAGGTGTGAAATATTTCCACGTCTCGAATAACAAAATTTATTATTTATTAAAATTGAGGATTAATTAATTATTATATATAATAAACAGCGAAAATCATCACTTTTGTTCTCTAATTTCGAAACTCGATTGGTTATAATAATAGAATTATTCTAGACGTCTGATTATATATCTATGTCAAGAAAAAATTTCCATGAATAAATGTTACATAACGTCTTCAACTCAACACTGTGCATTAGCAATAAGAGCCGTTTTCTAAAAAGAAATCAAGAGTGCTTTGTATAAATTTATATTATAACGTTTTGTATTTAGTATATGTATGCGTTTTTTTTTTAGTTCTGTGACGTCCTCATCACTGTAAAATGAGCGTTAATAGTAGTGTCGATTGTTAGTAACTACGTTTAATGAATGCAACGTAAATTTTTTATCAGTCATATAAATATGCATATTTTCCGTATATTTCAATACTGTTTTGTAAACACAAAAATGAAAATCCGATATTTTTTGATGGCGTGTGCAAATTTCGAATTTAAAATGCCCAATATACCAATCACTTCCGTACGGTTTAATTATAACAGTCAATTTTAACACGGTATAACCAGCAAAACCGGAATTATACTTAACGTCCGAATTAAAAAACATGTTGATTATTAAGCATTTTAACATTTTAAAATCGCATAAAGAGCTCGAGTCTGTAATTTTGAAATCAGAATTGTCCTAGATCAACGCCTGAAGTCGGATAGGTATAAATGAAATTCGTCTTATCTTCGTATTAACATGCAAATTCATTCTAGTTTTTTTTTTTCAAAAATATTTAGTTTCTACTAATTAAACGAAATGGCAGGTCAAATATTGCCTCAGGAGTAAATATCTCATTAAAGCATTGAATTCCCTGTTGAATCAATCGTCTTGTTGAAAGTTAATCTTGAGGGATTGAAGAAAAGAGTTATTATGGCATTCGCGACGATGTTTTTCTCATATCCGTTGAAAATAATGCGGTTTGGTAAAGCTGAATTTAATTAGTTGTAAGCTGTATCGATATCAGTATTTTATTTTTTAACCAATGTTATAGAATTATAAAATGTGCTCAGATTAATTTCTGAAATTTGAAAGGATTTTTGAATCCTGCGCTTCTAATACTAGGCTTATAGGGTCGAAATATGTAGTAAATTTAATTTTGCGATAATTTCGACATTTCTTCTAAACACCTAAATTACGTCTGATAAAAGTTAACGCTTTTTATCTACAAAAGTGTCGATTATCGATGGAAACTTCTAACACTTTTATAGCACTCTTAAATAATAATAATTACGGCAAACTTGTTTCATTTTAAAATTTTTGATACTTAACAGGCTATTTAAAAAGATATGCAGAAAATTTCCCGAATATTTTTTAAAAATATCGATGCAATTTTTAGGAATATAAGGAACTTTTCAAACATTTGTGGAATTCCCAATATTAAAAATAATTTTGAATCGGTTGGATAAAATACGCGAATATTAATTTGTATCTAAATAATACGTGGTGGATGATGAAGTTTTGTTCTGAATTTTGCGGTTTTAAGTCTCTCAATTGATCTAGTGTGAGATTTCTATGATAAAAGGGAAATTATGTTGAAATAAACACAAATGTTTTCTTTCGCTTACTTTCAACGTAGATAAAATGTTGATAGATAGCTACGAAAGGCGAATTTTTTAAAAGTTTATCACTCAATACATTTCTCGTCCTTAAATGTTAGTGTGATAAGTTCGCAACAGCTGATTTTCATTCAGGTCGAGAATAATTTTTGTTGAAAACGCAATCGGGAAAATAGAATTGTTTAATTATTTATCACTCTATGCGAAGGAACCAAATCTTACACTTTTCATAATTGATTTAATTCTAGTCGAGCAAAAGATACAGGTTACAATCTCGTAGGCTATAGCAATCGTTCCGCAACATTTACAGCGAGGAGCCGGAAGCTTTCGGTAATTTTTCTTGAGGTCCCGTCCACATCGAATACACAAATACGTCTCTCATGCGCAACAATTTTCATTATAACCAATAGCTTATCAAGTTCGTGATTGTTGAGTGATATTATCTAATAAGATATTTCATTTGTCTAAATCTGACGTTTCTACAACGCTCTTCTTTTTAGAAATTTGCTATTATTTTCTCTAAGTCGTATATTAACGCATAAAGTTAATGCGTTAATATAGAAGTTTACCGGTTTATATTTACTTTAAAGAAACGGATCACGTCACTTATCACACTCGACTTAGAGCACTTCAACGTATAAAATATCGAATATATATCCTTCACGAGTGCTTTTTTTTCGGGAAATCCACGATACTTTGCAAGTTTTAAAGCTTGTAAAGTAAATAACAATAAATAGGAGAATTTCTAATGCGATTCTGGTAAATTGACAGATCTGTTAGCTTTAGTTTAATTTAATTACAGTATATATAATGTGTGTCACTGAATATTACCAAGTTTCAGGATCATAGAAAAACCATTTCATCTTTCCTATTAGAAACTCCATAAAAGAATTTATACGTTTCTAACTTATAAAAGTATTCTTTGCATTTATTAATTAACTAAGAGTAATATTTAAATAAATTTTTAATTTTACTAGAAAAGTAAATACCGTATTCTATCTTAGGATATAAAAATAATGTAGAATGAAACTATTCACAACAAATATCTTCAATCTGTATATACATATCAGATTGAATTTCTGATAGATAAAATAGATAAAAATCTCACTTAGGATATAATTTGTTAGTTTTACTTATTTAAATTGCGGGATTTTGTTTAAAAAAATTAAAGTCCTAGGGGAAAGAAGGGGGATAAAGCTTCTAATATTCGTTCGTACGAGACGATGACGTAAATAATTTTTGCACGTTGTTATTTGTATATCATAAATAATCTTTCCAACATTCGTGTGAGGCTTTAAAGAGAGAGAATACTTCGCGTGATATCGTCAAACCCTTTATTGCCCGTTGTAGTAGATCTGATTACAGCTCTGTCGACAGTGCGGTAGAGCTTTTAACGCCTCTATACATACAAATGCTGTCGTTGCTTCGCTACGACACCGGTTGATAGATGACTTTTAAAACTACTGTTCTGCGATGATCGGATATAGAAATACTAACTAAAAAATTAATATATATATGTATAATTATCCGGACCTAGCGATTAAAACTGTAAATTATACTCTCTATCGTTTCCTGTTTTTTCATACCTGTAATATACATATAATACAGTTAATTTTATTGCGTGGGGGATGTTTCTAAGTGACGTTTCAACTGGCATTTATTGTATTGAAACCGTACGGATGTGAGAATTAAAAAACAAAAAAGTAGAAGAAAAAATTCCGCTCTCTTGGATGGATATATTGTCTCAAGTGGCGCATAACGTCATGCTTGGGCGACTCTGATGTCTCAGCTTGTCTACTTCGATGGATCGATTCTGTGTAGAATTTTGTATAAGGCATCATTTTAATAATCGAGATTAATAGTAACGTATTAACCCATAAATTACAATTTCTGCTTAATTTGTAATTTGAATGTTACTATTTAGTTGTTTATTAATAGTTAACAGTAGCGAAGTGACTTTATACTAATTCTATTTAAAAGTACGTACTCTCTACATATAAATATAACGTATTTAGTGTAATAAATGATGCCAACTTACCTGCAATATACTATAGGTTCCGACAATTTGCATATTTTTATAGATTTTCAAAAAATTTTTCCGTCCAAAAATGTACCTATAAATACGAACATAATTGGTTTTAGTAATGATATGTCATGGCTATTACGATAATTATCATTTAAATTAAAGAAAAAATTAATTTTAAAGTAGGTTGCCGCCCATCGTAAGAAGCCATTCTGGCTTAACAAAAATGTCGAGCCGTCTTTAAAGCAGACAAAAATTTCATTAATTTATTTTGAAATTAGATCAAATAAAAATTATTAGAAGTTAGGCTATAACACAAACATGGAAAATTTGATAAGCTAAGTGTCTCGGCATATTTGAGCTATATACTAGTATATATTAATTCGTTAATTAAAATTAGTTTTCCGTAGCATTTTGTGTAGGGAGACATAAAAAAAAGGGTCTGTTCGTACATATTTATTTAATTTTTTAGTGCAGGAAGATTTTCAAAGCTATAATATTCCAGATTTGCTCATTTACATTTTTAATTTATTTATCTTGTTTCGCTATCACTAATAAAGAGCAGAAAACAGATGGTGCTTGTAGGTCTACGGTGTGTTTGTTTACAATTAATAGATTTGATGATTTTTTTTCACTCCTTGTAACCTAAACGCCCATCTCGGCAGTAAAATCAGCTCCTGGAACTGTACCAAACCGGATAGATTTGTCATTGTTGATTAAGCTGCAGACATCACCATATCTCATTAATATATCATGCTCACTTCATTATCGTTTTCACGTAGGCTTTTATTTGTTTTGGTTACAGGCGGTTTCGATAAAGTCGACCACCAATCAAAATAAGAGAATTAATAAAACTTTTTACATGTTGATCATTCGAACTCGATTTTTATTAGATCTAATTTCAAGTAATAGAATAATAATAACAATAATAAGAAGCTTTAACGCGGTTCTGTTTAGTATTTAAACACGTTATTCTTTTAAAGACGTTAATTTTAAGCGCGGAGAATGTTGAACCCATTGTGACATTTCGTATTTAATGAGTGCAATGTTATAAATTATGTCATTTACAACTAAATCTGGCTACGGGCGATGAGCTCTACGCGTGAAGTTATTTTTAATGGTATAATGTAGTCAAAAGATGGATACATTGACATTTTGATAGTCACTGTAATAATTGTGTTAGAACGTATAGAATGACAAGTAAGATTCAAAAATCTATTTTAATCTATTCAATAAATAGTATATCTGTATCATAAATAGGACACCACCGCAGACAATGTGGATTAACTGTGAAACTCGAAATTATTTTCAGCTCTTTTCGTATAATTGATTTTTTTTTCTTTTACTCACGAAAATACATTCAATTTTAGATTAATTATGGACAGCAATCAGATGTAGGCCTATACGGAGTACGTTTATAAGTACTGTAACTTGTTTTTATGAGAGGCTCTGTTGGGAGTTCGGAGACCGAGAGGCCTTATTATATCCTGGATCCGCAATTTATATCATCATTCATTTTTGTGGTTCGCTTAATCTCAGAGCAGGACGAATGTAATATTAATGTGAGATCGTCTCTGCTAATAACTAAAACAATTTAGATACTCTACAATTGTTTTTAAATTATGACTGTTAACACGAATATCTGCATATATACACAATGGATGGATGATATTGAATTGGCTTCGTGTCGAAATATGAACTTTTATATGCTATGTCACGAAAATAAAGAATAGAATGATTACACTTGTGCTATTAAAAAGGTTGAGAAAATGGTGACTATAAAAAAAGAATTAGAATACTGATTCTATATTTTTACAGATCAGTATTCAAATTAAATACAGTAAAACCTGTGTAAACCGGAATCTCTCTGTACCGAATATTTTTCCGGTTTGGAAGGTTTCCGTTTTGGAAGGTTTCCGTTTTGGACAGGTTTTTTAAACAAAAAATGGTTTCTTTCCGAAGAATTCTTTCCGTTTAGGCAGGTTTTACTGTATAACTTGATATTGAAAGAACATATTTTATATGGAAAAGGTAACGGAAGTGAAACTTTAGCGCTTTTATTAAATGATCATGGATACTGTAATTTTGTATTATTAATAATTCGATATTTATCAAACATTAAAGCCAAGTTTTATTAGTCTGGATTTTATATTAACCTAAATATGACTATAGAAAATTCTTATTTGCATATGACTTCCATTTAAAACATACTTTATCATATTGATAAGTTAGATTGATTGATTTCCCATTTAACTAATTAAATTAGCCGATACTGAAATAAACTTTATACCAAAAGGACATTAATATGATTCAATACATATATTTTTTAATCATATTAATCGATTAATCTAAAGACCTAAAAATACACTTAATTCAATTATACTGGATACCATCAATTAAAAAAAGTATTCAAATGCAAAATTCTAATATATTACTCTGAAATAATTTCCTATTAATTTTTCCCTGTTCTTATCGCTAGGTCGAATCGTTTTAAAACTTCCTTTTCTGTAATGAGGGTGTGGTCCAAACGTAAATCTCGTCTTCTATCTTACTCATTACCATATTTTTTGATGATTATAGATTTTGTAAGCATGACTATGACGCCTGTTGGAGTCGTTAGAGGTCAGTGAATTATTTTAAAAAGGAAACCTCGTTAAAAGTTCCGTTTCTGTAGGTCAAAGTGTTATGTTGTTATTATTATTACTTTATTATTATTATTTTTGCATTAATCTTGCAGAATATTTAATAATAATTTTTTAAATTAATCAAATAGTTAATATAAATTCTTAAATCTTTTAAGTCACAAAGTTTAAACAAAGTCATCTTTGTAATTTCTGTTTTAAGCAGAGTTTGTGTAGTGGCGATTAATTCTTATAGACGAAAGTTGTATATAAAATAAAGATAAATCAGACTTTGCAAATTTAATATGCATTTAGAACTATTCTGAGCTTAAAACTCATTTTATCACACGATTCTTTAAGAAACGCGCTTAACAGTTCGACACACATTTCTGATTAATTATATCCGAAAATATTCGTTATTTATAGAAAACGAATTTAAATCCGTTTCTAATAAACTTTAATAACTGGTTACATAATTTCGCTTTTATTCGTGGAGGTACTTAACACATCAAATTGGCATAACCGAGTGAATTTAAAATATTAATTGAAATCGTTTGGGACTTTATAATAAATGCTAAAACTTTGCAGGAGGCATTTTATTTAGAAAGGAGGGAAGAAAGTTGATTTATAGTTTAAGTGAGTATCGAATTTTAATTAAGAAAAAAAATTACGATTAAATAAAAAAGAAATGCANATGTATATATGTATACATCGCGCAGAGAAGTTTTTAAAATTTAACGAATGCAGGCAGAAATAGGAAGGTTTCTTTTTTTTAATAAGTATAAAATATTTGGCTAATGTAGTATTTTATAATGGAGCTCAACAGTTAGCGATACAAAATACTTTAAATATGAAATACGACGGCAAAACACATTATACAGGAACATCGTAAATTTTTAAAACGAAACGGATTTACATGGATAATAGTTGTGTATCTATTACATATTTTAAGCGAAAGTCCTATAGTTATTTTATGAATATTTTATTTACGATAAAAATGCAGCAACCTTGACATAATATATATCGTGTTGTTGTTATTTTGATTACTCCGGGAAATTTACAATTTCAATTAGTTTAGAGAATACCGCGAATATTTTCGATAATTGTAAATTTTTTATTATTATTATAAAAGTTTTTAGGAAAGTAATTATTAAAATGTGTGTATCTATATTTAGAGGGTTTTGCCCGCCTTTACGCTCTACTAAGATCTATACTAAGTGATACTTTATCGTATATGGCGTGTGATGATAGGTTGCTTTTAAAGGGGATGGCGTAAGGGTAAAGTGTATATTAATTATCATGAATATAAAATAGCGTCATTCAACTAATCCATTGCTTTGTATCTATGCCTAACATTTAACAAAAATTTGTCACGTAATCAATAACTTTGCTTCAAATTTATTGACTTAATCAGTGTAACAGGATTTATTGTTTTTCCGATAGCTAAAAATTGACAGTTTATTTAATGCGTTCTCATTTGTTCACGTCCAAAGGACAATCAAAATTTCAAACAAAAGAAACCATTAAACAAAATAATCATTGAATTTGTTTGCATATTACAGAAGTATAATTGATGAGATAAAAATAATTTCTTCATTGTAATAATCATTTGTTGTTGCGTCGATTTTTACAGCTTGACCTGTTTCGTGTTCGTAGTAATTTTAAATATTACGGTATCGCCGAATACGATTAGTTAATTCTCTATAATCTCAGTACTTTGAAAAACGCGCATTCTGAAAATTAATTAGCTTGCGTTTTTTTAAATAAATGTTTTTTTTTTTATTGGCGTTGGATTTTAAATAACTTACGATATTCCTTGAAAAAGTCTCAAGCAAAGTTTCATGGAAGCTCCAAAAACAAAAAGTTTTTAGCTTTATACTTTCTTAATAGTTTTTACTTACAGGAATTATATATTTGGTGCTTTTTAGTAGTTATTAGTTCTATTAAAACTATAAGACAAGTATATAAAAGCGGGATTACTTTATCTACATGCAATAGAAAACGAAGAACGATTTTAAAATTTATATTTTTAACATTCGCTATCAATGTCTTTTCAAATTTTAGGAACTAAAATATTTAATGAAATCTGCAATGATAAGTGAAAAAATATCGTGATAAATCAATTATTGATACGTGCAAGATTTTTGCAACATTTTAATTAAAAAAAATAATAGCCTAAAATTCGACCCAATTTAATTTTATCTGAGAAGGCTGATAATTGGTTGTATGCAGGCAACAACTGCTAAATTTTAAAAATCAAAATTCTGTACATTTGATTATCGAAATTGATGGGTTTAATGTGGTTTTATACTTTAATGATCAAATTTTATTTGAATTGTTATTAAATAAAATTCAACAGTGTCCAATATATAATTTTATTACTTACAGGTGAATCGTTAATTTTTATATGTAATGCATTTTACAATGATTACTGAAAACAATAAAATTTTTCCTATAATAGTCAAGAGTTATTGGTTTCAAAGTTTTATTAATGAGTCGTCCATATCTATAATAAGCATAAATATTCTTTAAAATGAGCTTTCCAGTGCTTGCATCATCCATAAAACGACGATTTATAAAAGTAACACAAGAATGGGAATTTATTTTCGAAACTTCCTTCAAAAGTTGAAGGGTGAATCATATCCCATATTAGTTAGAATGGACTGTGTGCATACACACGTATATTTAATAATAATGTATCGTATTTTTAATAAACTTTAATCTCGTTTTAGATAAGACATTATGAAAATTGTGTTATCTCGCTAATGCAATAAAATTAAAACAGCCAAGCTGTAAATTAAAAATCTGGCCCCGATATATCATCAGTAATTTAATTGAAACTAAACACAAAATACTCTCTTATCTCAAAAAATCCTTTATTACATTAAAGATCGAAGATTAAAGATTAGATATTGCATTAACATTACTAAATAAGAGTAACTAATTTGATTAATTTATATACGGTATGGAATAGGCTTATAATTAAACTTTATATTAACTTGATAGAAATTAAACAATTAAAAGGCATATTTTTTACATAAAGCTGATTAAATCGGATATCCAGATGGATAACTAATCATTACAAGTATCGATCTAACTTTTTTCCCTTCGTTTAAGAAATGGCTTAGTTTGCTCGCCTTTCCTTCTCTTCGTTCATACATTGACCCGTCATTTAAATAAATAAAAATAATTTCTTACACGTTATAAATGTTAATTCATAAAAGTATTTTTTCCTACATTTTATCAAAAAATAGTTAAATGAATTTGAAAATTAATAAAACAGAATGCAATTGATTTACTTTACCTTTTTGCTAGAATCGTTGATTTGGGAATTGTCTTCAGTATATGAAAGTACAAACGATAATCACAACACACACATATACACGTAAACACACATACACATACACACACAACGAAAAAATTTAGAAATTTTTAATATTGATGATAGTCCAATTCTGAAAGAAAGAAAGAAAAAAAAATTCATTATATAACTTTTATGGGTAGCATTGCATTGAATATTTTTCGGCTTATAAAATTGAAGAAGCGTAAACGGATTTGTACACAAAAACCATACATTTTTCCGATTAAAAAATTCGATTTTGTCGTAATTTGCAATTCTCTTTTTCAATTTGTTAATTTGAATTCGAGAGTCAAAGCTTGAAATTGTGCTCTCAGTTCTTTTTCAACAAGCACAATAGCGCTGTTTATGACGCCGACATTATTTTAAAGAGTTATTTTTAACATCAATTTTAACTTTATTGTGCTTATTAAAGGACGATATAAACTTTTATTTTACATTATGATATATAGCAAACCTAGAAAGTAAGTTATTTCAGTTTAGTTTCTTTAAGAGAGGTGATGTTTTTAATGTTATTGTCAAACCGTTTTCGAAACATTTTCCGCAATTTACGATCTCAGAAAATTTTTCTTTATATGCCGAAAAATATTCATAAAATTTTAATATCAATTATTACAATTATACTAACTGATTACCTTATCTTAAATACACATCTCAAAGTTGTGACAATATTTTAAATTAGTACCAAATTAAATTTAAAATTTAAATACTTTGAGAAAAGTAATACATTATATTTAAACCCGAAATTATATTTTGAGATTATTTGTTAAGAGATTTATTTAAATAAATGTAAACAAAAAATATGAGATTAAATTTTGCGTAAATTTTAATCTCATTTAAATTTTTGGGGCAACCTCTAATGATTTTAAATAAAAATAATGTAAATGTGTTACAAATCATAATAAAAAAATTTTGATATTTTGAACAGTAGCACATTTCAAAGTAAGAATTTTTTAAAGATTATGATTAAATTTTGTCGTGTAAAAGAAAAACTGTCGTGTAGATATATATATTTATTTACTGCTGTTTAATTCCGATATGATGTAGTTTTTCAAGTAAAGGTAAAAATTAAGCATTTATCTCGTTTATGTACATGTATGTTTATAAAAAGTTTTCAAAAACGCGTTTCAATAAATAATTTTCAAAGTTAGAAAAAGTGTGCAACATTAATATACTTAATTTTGTAGCCAAATCAAAAATACCCATTTATCTTTCTTATATAATTTTTGACTTGAAATTTGTCTAAATTTTAATAGCAATTAGGACGACCGACTTAAAAAAAATAAGGGGGAAAAAAAGCTCGCCGAATTTAATTTCGTATGTAATTAAAGATAGTTTTACAAATTTCATTCTGATGCTGTAATCAACAACTTTTCATAATTTTTGAAATAGGTTTTTCAAATATTGCATTCTTAACTAAATTCAGCATACTTATTTTCGTAAATTAACTGAATAAAATAATTTACAAATAAAACTTTATCTGAAACTTTATTAGAAATATTCAGGCGCTACTTTAGGAACAGATGTATTAAGAGCTGGTGAATTATATTTAACAATAGACGTATACAGCTTTATTGAAAAAGTTTTGACATTTTTATTATAGAAATAAATGTTTTCTTATCAAAGAAGGGGAAAAAACAAGTTGAAATGCTCTTTAAAACAACAGTTATTATTTTATTTAGTTATTTCATTGTCATATCAAAAAATTCAATTATTCTACTAAGCGAGGCTCATAAATTAGTGGTTAATTTGAATATTTAGTCTTTCTCGTTAAATTTAGATTATATAAAGAAATTTTATCAACATTTTTCGATCTTTGCTTTTGTTTATATCGAGAATATCTTCTAATAGTTACCTGCTTCTGAATAAGACAATAGGAACAATTGTATCTTCTTCAAAATATACGATGCTTAAGCATATATTTTAAAACTTAACGATGTAGGCGCAACTTTCAAATGATCAAAAAACATGAATAAGTAGTACTAATGTTTCTTACTGATGATGGAATTCAAATGTTAGGCCCGTTTATTATGGACGATGCGATATATTAGTACTGGAAATGAAAAACTCGAAAAATAAGTGAATGAATTATTTTTTAACGGCAGAGTTTCCGAAATGAAGTTTTCGGTTTAAATTTGCCGTATTGTGTAAATTTATTCTTTGTTACATCGACGGAGATGTTTTCGCATTATACAAAAGTAAAATTATTTGGTCGAAAATTTACAATAATACAATAAAATACATCATAACGTTCTTTTTGAGAAGCGGAGACCTTTATGGAAAAATCGTGATAAATTTGTGCACAGGCCTACGTCATTAAGCTATATTTTAACTGTGAAGACGTTTTCTAATAGCATTTGGCTAGAAGTAGATCGAAACTTAATCGCTATATCTATTTAGATAACTATCACTTTATATTGCAGTAATGAAATTTAGAACGAGCGGATAATTTATCGTTAGTCGCGAAAATGAAAAATTTTTAAGGTTACGTTTTCATCTAAGAATGAATTTGCGAAATTCTCGCTAAAGCGAATGACGTTAAATGAAATATCTTTGTTTTAAAACGATTTTCTTTAGTATACGAACTTTTTGTAAATGTTGAAAAGATGAGATTCTAATGATCATCTTTTTGTGAATTTCCTATGCTTAATGAAATTACTTACTCCAATGAATTCAAAATCGGATTCGATTCGATCGTATTTGTAATTTTTAATATTATATAAAATGTTCGCTTGATCCTTGCAGAATATTTTTATAACATAAAAAGTAAAATTTTTTGGATAATTTTATTATCCATAAAAATTATATAAAGATGGAAAAAAGAGAATAGAATAATTTCAAATCAAGCGCGATCAGGTAGAACAAATAACAAGCTTTACTTCATTTCAAAAAATGTTAGTTCAGCAACAAATCCCTTGCAGCTGTTTGGTGACTAAAACAAGCTTTCAAATACTTGTGGATCCCCGCCAAAATCTGTAGTAACGCGATCGTCTGGGACAAATCTAGTTCATCACTTCCCTCCTCCCCTTCCATTTAATTCTATGGGAATTGTGCGGTTAAGCAGGATAATGGATAATAGGGTTATATTTTATTTTGAATGGATCCGATATCTCGGCTATCAGATTTAGGGATTTGCCGTTAAAACGGATTTTTTTCCCTCCTCTAATTTATACACTTTTACGTTATCAACAAACTGAAAATATCAGTTTTGCCCATCGACATCTTTTATAATTCGCATCTTAAGCCGTTAATTAACTCAAATAAAACATAATTTTTGTTTATGTTTAGTAAATGACGGCGATAAAATAATAAATCTTTCGTTCGCGTTAAACTTTCTGATTGATTTGCCCAAATATCCAAGGTGTTAAGTTTAAACCATATGATTTAAACAGTTAGATTTACGATGATTTGTCTAACGTACATTAAATGCCAAATTCTGGACGAACCCGAGCATTTACTGTATAATTACTAGGCTTTCCCAAATTTTATATCTTGCTTAATTCAATTTTCATAAATCGGGAAACTAAATTTTGCGACGACTGTTTTAATTTATTACTTCGTCCCATTGAATCGTGAAATAATTAAAAGATTAAAATAGAGATTATAAAGGTCATTTTAATAATGTGATGCTTCATTACGTTAATTTTCTTATCTATAAAGTGAATTTTATAAAAAGCGTTAATAGCGTTTGTTCCAACATACTATACTATATATATATAGGCCTACTGTATACACATGCGATGTTTGTTTTGAATTTTTTATGGGATTTTATCGTAGGCATTTTTATATATATAGCACTAATGCAGTTATAAATAAGAAATAACATTGTATATAATTCCGCGTATCAAAGATGGGAATGGAATTAATATATACACTGCCGAATAATTATTAATCATGTAAAATGTATACATTATTTGGAACGTTCTGTTATAGATTACAGAGAAAAACGCTAATTAGCATATTTTATAGAGATTTCGACTGCAGAATCAATCATTTATTAGCGTTGAGATTTTTTTGTGTTTGGGTTGCGTGTGCAGAAATGCTTCCTTTCGCTAAAAAACAAGCATTAAAAAAATTATAGTCTGCTTATTTTGTAGACTGAGCAAAAATATTTCATTGCGAAATATATAAAAGTTTAGCTATATATTAATATTATTTGTATCACGGAAATTAATAAATGCACTTAAAATAGGTTAAAGTAAGAAACGGTATAAGTGATCATTTATAATATAGTAGTATAAAAACATTGTTTTTGTGTGTAAAAATAGTTGTACTGTAAACATTTCAAACTTTAACTTCAATAAAAATTTATTTACTACGTTGTTATATTTAATTTAAATACGATCTTATTCAACATAGTATTCTGTGGTAGTCGGTAATTCGGCTAGTACTATATTATAATAGATGTTATAATGTGGAAACAATAAAAATCGATACTCTACCAGTTA
Source organism: Centruroides sculpturatus (assembly GCF_000671375.1). Classification (NCBI taxonomy): domain Eukaryota; kingdom Metazoa; phylum Arthropoda; class Arachnida; order Scorpiones; family Buthidae; genus Centruroides; species Centruroides sculpturatus. Next base: position 201,210 of record NW_019384663.1, on the reverse strand, counting down.
CCATCGTATAATGACTCGGTCGGTTCAAAAGCCGACATCAAGATCAATATATCAAGAAGAATTGACCATTTCTGGTCACAGGTTGTCATCGTACATCTCTTAAATGCTTTTAAAGCTTCGGGATAAAGTAGAATTTCCTTTTTCCGTGGTTTTCGAAGAAATTGTTTTGCTCCATCACTTTAAATAGACTACTTTCGTATTATTTGGTCTTCTACGAAGTCGGCTACATGCGCTTTCTTTAAATAATTAATTTTGTAAAGAACCGGAGAGGAAAAACTGTCGCTTTCGTCACTACACATTTACAAATTATGTGTCACTAAAACAACAATACTAATAATCTACGCAAGCTAATCAACGTAGGCCTGTGGATTCAATTTATTAGTGATTGATGCGATAATGTTTTTTGCTTTAATCTATTCAAAATCTAAATAATTATAGTTTTATATCAAAATTCACAATCTGTCTTTTGCTTTCTGTGTGTCAAGTAAAAGTTGTATCAAAAATAAATGTATAAATTGTTTAAATTTATTCAAAAGATTTATATATGTAGGCCAAATATTATTATTATTTTAAATTCAGGATTAATTGTAACAGAGGGAGCCACAAAACGGTCTTTTCTTATTAATCGATGGGTTGAATGGCCGAGGTGTTAGCAGATAAAATTCATTTTTATATGAAAAAATTTTCCAGAAAATATTTTGTCGTACAGGAATTATCGCGTAACTGTTAATTAATTTATAAGTTTTTAAATGATATATACAATTCACGTGTACTTGCCAGCTTAATCTATAATCATTTCTTTTGGTCAAGGCCAAGATCGTTGATGTTTGAAGTGCGTTTGAATTTGTATTGTTTTTGTCTAGTGGGTGTATACGCAATGAAATTTTCACTTAATTTTGATACAATTGTTTTTAAGTTACTAATAAATTAATTCTTCATTAAGGGTTATTTCAATCGAAATATTTTTTTTTTGTATATTAATTGTAAGATGTTATGTTATTTTTAAGGCGACTTAAAACGCAGAACATAAAAATATTCGCTGTTTAATTTCAATAAAATTCCATTTATCGAAGTATTTCTAATTTTTTTTTTCGGAAAAAACAAAATAAAATCTATATGAGATCTACTGTTGCTGCTTAACAAATCTAGGACACCTGCGATTTTTTTTCCTCGACGTCGAAAGCTTTCAAAGTGTTGTTTCAAAAAATGGAAGCTACAAAAAACCGTTTTATGAAATACGGATCGATGAGCCATATTCATAGTAATACGATTTACTCCGGGCACAATATTGAATTAGATTATTAACAAGAATTACTTATTCTTCAAGATCTTTCAAGTTAATTGTGCTATATCTTATGAATTAAGTTAAGGAGGCAATATAGATTTTTACAAAAATGTGCGTAAAACTTGTTCAGTAATTTGACTACAATACTTGTTAGAATATTACTGCTTTTTAACAGATTTAATTTACACCCAAAAATCGATTTAAATTTTTTTTTTAAAGAAATAAATATTTAAAATGTATCAGAAANAAAGCTAAAAAAAAAAAAAAAAAAAAAAAAGGTAAAATTCGTACCTGTGATAATTAAAAGTTATCCTCCGTTAGTATTTGTTCGTCTTGTTAGATTTCATACAAATCGTTTTAACCGTTTAACAATAGCTTTACAAATTGACTACAAGACAATGTTTACACGCTTTTATTATCCAATCAAACGATGAGAAAGACCTTACGTCACCATTCACGATTAATGTTCGTTTGATCTGATATCGTGCAGTGATACGGACGATTTTTTTAATCATATTTAATAGAATCAAATTTACAGCTTTGGCAGAAGAGACAGATATCCTCTTCTGAATCTATACCCTTTTTTTGGGGGGTATATATATTTTTCATCTACCGCTTAAGCGAGGATTGTTAAATAAAGACCTAAATAGTATATCGTGCTCACATTTCCAGTTTATAATCTTGCGACAGGTCTTTATACGATTGTTTTTTACAGAAATTTTCTGAAATTATAAGACCGTATAGGCTTTATTATTATTTTAATAATAATGAACAGTCAAATGAATGAAGCATTGTGTAGTCAAATAAATAAATTTTACTTCTAGAACGTATGCTATTAACTGTGAAAGCCGATACTACGCTTTCCCCCCTTTTTTTCTATTTGTTTCAGGTGTGAAATATTTCCACGTCTCGAATAACAAAATTTATTATTTATTAAAATTGAGGATTAATTAATTATTATATATAATAAACAGCGAAAATCATCACTTTTGTTCTCTAATTTCGAAACTCGATTGGTTATAATAATAGAATTATTCTAGACGTCTGATTATATATCTATGTCAAGAAAAAATTTCCATGAATAAATGTTACATAACGTCTTCAACTCAACACTGTGCATTAGCAATAAGAGCCGTTTTCTAAAAAGAAATCAAGAGTGCTTTGTATAAATTTATATTATAACGTTTTGTATTTAGTATATGTATGCGTTTTTTTTTTAGTTCTGTGACGTCCTCATCACTGTAAAATGAGCGTTAATAGTAGTGTCGATTGTTAGTAACTACGTTTAATGAATGCAACGTAAATTTTTTATCAGTCATATAAATATGCATATTTTCCGTATATTTCAATACTGTTTTGTAAACACAAAAATGAAAATCCGATATTTTTTGATGGCGTGTGCAAATTTCGAATTTAAAATGCCCAATATACCAATCACTTCCGTACGGTTTAATTATAACAGTCAATTTTAACACGGTATAACCAGCAAAACCGGAATTATACTTAACGTCCGAATTAAAAAACATGTTGATTATTAAGCATTTTAACATTTTAAAATCGCATAAAGAGCTCGAGTCTGTAATTTTGAAATCAGAATTGTCCTAGATCAACGCCTGAAGTCGGATAGGTATAAATGAAATTCGTCTTATCTTCGTATTAACATGCAAATTCATTCTAGTTTTTTTTTTTCAAAAATATTTAGTTTCTACTAATTAAACGAAATGGCAGGTCAAATATTGCCTCAGGAGTAAATATCTCATTAAAGCATTGAATTCCCTGTTGAATCAATCGTCTTGTTGAAAGTTAATCTTGAGGGATTGAAGAAAAGAGTTATTATGGCATTCGCGACGATGTTTTTCTCATATCCGTTGAAAATAATGCGGTTTGGTAAAGCTGAATTTAATTAGTTGTAAGCTGTATCGATATCAGTATTTTATTTTTTAACCAATGTTATAGAATTATAAAATGTGCTCAGATTAATTTCTGAAATTTGAAAGGATTTTTGAATCCTGCGCTTCTAATACTAGGCTTATAGGGTCGAAATATGTAGTAAATTTAATTTTGCGATAATTTCGACATTTCTTCTAAACACCTAAATTACGTCTGATAAAAGTTAACGCTTTTTATCTACAAAAGTGTCGATTATCGATGGAAACTTCTAACACTTTTATAGCACTCTTAAATAATAATAATTACGGCAAACTTGTTTCATTTTAAAATTTTTGATACTTAACAGGCTATTTAAAAAGATATGCAGAAAATTTCCCGAATATTTTTTTAAAATATCGATGCAATTTTTAGGAATATAAGGACCTTTTCAAACATTTGTGGAATTCCCAATATTAAAAATAATTTTGAATCGGTTGGATAAAATACGCGAATATTAATTTGTATCTAAATAATACGTGGTGGATGATGAAGTTTTGTTCTGAATTTTGCGGTTTTAAGTCTCTCAATTGATCTAGTGTGAGATTTCTATGATAAAAGGGAAATTATGTTGAAATAAACACAAATGTTTTCTTTCGCTTACTTTCAACGTAGATAAAATGTTGATAGATAGCTACGAAAGGCGAATTTTTTAAAAGTTTATCACTCAATACATTTCTCGTCCTTAAATGTTAGTGTGATAAGTTCGCAACAGCTGATTTTCATTCAGGTCGAGAATAATTTTTGTTGAAAACGCAATCGGGAAAATAGAATTGTTTAATTATTTATCACTCTATGCGAAGGAACCAAATCTTACACTTTTCGTAATTGATTTAATTCTAGTCGAGCAAAAGATACAGGTTACAATCTCGTAGGCTATAGCAATCGTTCCGCAACATTTACAGCGAGGAGCCGGAAGCTTTCGGTAATTTTTCTTGAGGTCCCGTCCACATCGAATACACAAATACGTCTCTCATGCGCAACAATTTTCATTATAACCAATAGCTTATCAAGTTCGTGATTGTTGAGTGATATTATCTAATAAGATATTTCATTTGTCTAAATCTGACGTTTCTACAACGCTCTTCTTTTTAGAAATTTGCTATTATTTTCTCTAAGTCGTATATTAACGCATAAAGTTAATGCGTTAATATAGAAGTTTACCGGTTTATATTTACTTTAAAGAAACGGATCACGTCACTTATCACACTCGACTTAGAGCACTTCAACGTATAAAATATCGAATATATATCCTTCACGAGTGCTTTTTTTTCGGGAAATCCACGATACTTTGCAAGTTTTAAAGCTTGTAAAGTAAATAACAATAAATAGGAGAATTTCTAATGCGATTCTGGTAAATTGACAGATCTGTTAGCTTTAGTTTAATTTAATTACAGTATATATAATGTGTGTCACTGAATATTACCAAGTTTCAGGATCATAGAAAAACCATTTCATCTTTCCTATTAGAAACTCCATAAAAGAATTTATACGTTTCTAACTTATAAAAGTATTCTTTGCATTTATTAATTAACTAAGAGTAATATTTAAATAAATTTTTAATTTTACTAGAAAAGTAAATACCGTATTCTATCTTAGGATATAAAAATAATGTAGAATGAAACTATTCACAACAAATATCTTCAATCTGTATATACATATCAGATTGAATTTCTGATAGATAAAATAGATAAAAATCTCACTTAGGATATAATTTGTTAGTTTTACTTATTTAAATTGCGGGATTTTGTTTAAAAAAATTAAAGTCCTAGGGGAAAGAAGGGGGATAAAGCTTCTAATATTCGTTCGTACGAGACGATGACGTAAATAATTTTTGCACGTTGTTATTTGTATATCATAAATAATCTTTCCAACATTCGTGTGAGGCTTTAAAGAGAGAGAATACTTCGCGTGATATCGTCAAACCCTTTATTGCCCGTTGTAGTAGATCTGATTACAGCTCTGTCGACAGTGCGGTAGAGCTTTTAACGCCTCTATACATACAAATGCTGTCGTTGCTTCGCTACGACACCGGTTGATAGATGACTTTTAAAACTACTGTTCTGCGATGATCGGATATAGAAATACTAACTAAAAAATTAATATATATATGTATAATTATCCGGACCTAGCGATTAAAACTGTAAATTATACTCTCTATCGTTTCCTGTTTTTTTCACACCTGTAATATACATATAATACAGTTAATTTTATTGCGTGGGGGATGTTTCTAAGTGACGTTTCAACTGGCATTTATTGTATTGAAACCGTACGGATGTGAGAATTAAAAAACAAAAAAGTAGAAGAAAAAATTCCGCTCTCTTGGATGGATATATTGTCTCAAGTGGCGCATAACGTCATGCTTGGGCGACTCTGATGTCTCAGCTTGTCTACTTCGATGGATCGATTCTGTGTAGAATTTTGTATAAGGCATCATTTTAATAATCGAGATTAATAGTAACGTATTAACCCATAAATTACAATTTCTGCTTAATTTGTAATTTGAATGTTACTATTTAGTTGTTTATTAATAGTTAACAGTAGCGAAGTGACTTTATACTAATTCTATTTAAAAGTACGTACTCTCTACATATAAATATAACGTATTTAGTGTAATAAATGATGCCAACTTACCTGCAATATACTATAGGTTCCGACAATTTGCATATTTTTATAGATTTTCAAAAAATTTTTCCGTCCAAAAATGTACCTATAAATACGAACATAATTGGTTTTAGTAATGATATGTCATGGCTATTACGATAATTATCATTTAAATTAAAGAAAAAATTAATTTTAAAGTAGGTTGCCGCCCATCGTAAGAAGCCATTCTGGCTTAACAAAAATGTCGAGCCGTCTTTAAAGCAGACAAAAATTTCATTAATTTATTTTGAAATTAGATCAAATAAAAATTATTAGAAGTTAGGCTATAACACAAACATGGAAAATTTGATAAGCTAAGTGTCTCGGCATATTTGAGCTATATACTAGTATATATTAATTCGTTAATTAAAATTAGTTTTCCGTAGCATTTTGTGTAGGGAGACATAAAAAAAAGGGTCTGTTCGTACATATTTATTTAATTTTTTAGTGCAGGAAGATTTTCAAAGCTATAATATTCCAGATTTGCTCATTTACATTTTTAATTTATTTATCTTGTTTCGCTATCACTAATAAAGAGCAGAAAACAGATGGTGCTTGTAGGTCTACGGTGTGTTTGTTTACAATTAATAGATTTGATGATTTTTTTTCACTCCTTGTAACCTAAACGCCCATCTCGGCAGTAAAATCAGCTCCTGGAACTGTACCAAACCGGATAGATTTGTCATTGTTGATTAAGCTGCAGACATCACCATATCTCATTAATATATCATGCTCACTTCATTATCGTTTTCACGTAGGCTTTTATTTGTTTTGGTTACAGGCGGTTTCGATAAAGTCGACCACCAATCAAAATAAGAGAATTAATAAAACTTTTTACATGTTGATCATTCGAACTCGATTTTTATTAGATCTAATTTCAAGTAATAGAATAATAATAACAATAATAAGAAGCTTTAACGCGGTTCTGTTTAGTATTTAAACACGTTATTCTTTTAAAGACGTTAATTTTAAGCGCGGAGAATGTTGAACCCATTGTGACATTTCGTATTTAATGAGTGCAATGTTATAAATTATGTCATTTACAACTAAATCTGGCTACGGGCGATGAGCTCTACGCGTGAAGTTATTTTTAATGGTATAATGTAGTCAAAAGATGGATACATTGACATTTTGATAGTCACTGTAATAATTGTGTTAGAACGTATAGAATGACAAGTAAGATTCAAAAATCTATTTTAATCTATTCAATAAATAGTATATCTGTATCATAAATAGGACACCACCGCAGACAATGTGGATTAACTGTGAAACTCGAAATTATTTTCAGCTCTTTTCGTATAATTGATTTTTTTTTCTTTTACTCACGAAAATACATTCAATTTTAGATTAATTATGGACAGCAATCAGATGTAGGCCTATACGGAGTACGTTTATAAGTACTGTAACTTGTTTTTATGAGAGGCTCTGTTGGGAGTTCGGAGACCGAGAGGCCTTATTATATCCTGGATCCGCAATTTATATCATCATTCATTTTTGTGGTTCGCTTAATCTCAGAGCAGGACGAATGTAATATTAATGTGAGATCGTCTCTGCTAATAACTAAAACAATTTAGATACTCTACAATTGTTTTTAAATTATGACTGTTAACACGAATATCTGCATATATACACAATGGATGGATGATATTGAATTGGCTTCGTGTCGAAATATGAACTTTTATATGCTATGTCACGAAAATAAAGAATAGAATGATTACACTTGTGCTATTAAAAAGGTTGAGAAAATGGTGACTATAAAAAAAGAATTAGAATACTGATTCTATATTTTTACAGATCAGTATTCAAATTAAATACAGTAAAACCTGTGTAAACCGGAATCTCTCTGTACCGAATATTTTTCCGGTTTGGAAGGTTTCCGTTTTGGAAGGTTTCCGTTTTGGACAGGTTTTTTAAACAAAAAATGGTTTCTTTCCGAAGAATTCTTTCCGTTTAGGCAGGTTTTACTGTATAACTTGATATTGAAAGAACATATTTTATATGGAAAAGGTAACGGAAGTGAAACTTTAGCGCTTTTATTAAATGATCATGGATACTGTAATTTTGTATTATTAATAATTCGATATTTATCAAACATTAAAGCCAAGTTTTATTAGTCTGGATTTTATATTAACCTAAATATGACTATAGAAAATTCTTATTTGCATATGACTTCCATTTAAAACATACTTTATCATATTGATAAGTTAGATTGATTGATTTCCCATTTAACTAATTAAATTAGCCGATACTGAAATAAACTTTATACCAAAAGGACATTAATATGATTCAATACATATATTTTTTAATCATATTAATCGATTAATCTAAAGACCTAAAAATACACTTAATTCAATTATACTGGATACCATCAATTAAAAAAAGTATTCAAATGCAAAATTCTAATATATTACTCTGAAATAATTTCCTATTAATTTTTCCCTGTTCTTATCGCTAGGTCGAATCGTTTTAAAACTTCCTTTTCTGTAATGAGGGTGTGGTCCAAACGTAAATCTCGTCTTCTATCTTACTCATTACCATATTTTTTGATGATTATAGATTTTGTAAGCATGACTATGACGCCTGTTGGAGTCGTTAGAGGTCAGTGAATTATTTTAAAAAGGAAACCTCGTTAAAAGTTCCGTTTCTGTAGGTCAAAGTGTTATGTTGTTATTATTATTACTTTATTATTATTATTTTAAATTCAGGATTAATTGTAACAGAGGGAGCCACAAAACGGTCTTTTCTTATTAATCGATGGGTTGAATGGCCGAGGTGTTAGCAGATAAAATTCATTTTTATATGAAAAAATTTTCCAGAAAATATTTTGTCGTACAGGAATTATCGCGTAACTGTTAATTAATTTATAAGTTTTTAAATGATATATACAATTCACGTGTACTTGCCAGCTTAATCTATAATCATTTCTTTTGGTCAAGGCCAAGATCGTTGATGTTTGAAGTGCGTTTGAATTTGTATTGTTTTTGTCTAGTGGGTGTATACGCAATGAAATTTTCACTTAATTTTGATACAATTGTTTTTAAGTTACTAATAAATTAATTCTTCATTAAGGGTTATTTCAATCGAAATATTTTTTTTTGTATATTAATTGTAAGATGTTATGTTATTTTTAAGGCGACTTAAAACGCAGAACATAAAAATATTCGCTGTTTAATTTCAATAAAATTCCATTTATCGAAGTATTTCTAATTTTTTTTTTTTCGGAAAAAACAAAATAAAATCTATATGAGATCTACTGTTGCTGCTTAACAAATCTAGGACACCTGCGATTTTTTTTCCTCGACGTCGAAAGCTTTCAAAGTGTTGTTTCAAAAAATGGAAGCTACAAAAAACCGTTTTATGAAATACGGATCGATGAGCCATATTCATAGTAATACGATTTACTCCGGGCACAATATTGAATTAGATTATTAACAAGAATTACTTATTCTTCAAGATCTTTCAAGTTAATTGTGCTATATCTTATGAATTAAGTTAAGGAGGCAATATAGATTTTTACAAAAATGTGCGTAAAACTTGTTCAGTAATTTGACTACAATACTTGTTAGAATATTACTGCTTTTTAACAGATTTAATTTACACCCAAAAATCGATTTAAATTTTTTTTTTAAAGAAATAAATATTTAAAATGTATCAGAAAAGGAAAAAAACTTTTAGGTAGAAAATATATTTTTGTTGGAAGCCTGATCTCGGAAATTTAATTTGTTTCGGTTTTAACCGCTGTTGCGAATTCCCACGGTCAACTGTATGAGATACGAACAAAAATTTAGAAACTAACTTCATTAATAGACCAGAAAATACTAAAGGGAATATATTTGCACTGAAAAATAGAATCTTGTTACATGAATATGAAAATAATCAGGATAGTTTGCTTCATATAATGAAATCCTCTTGCTAATGTTGTTAATGTAAGTTTAAATTATATCTAAAAAGTTCTAAAAATTGAAAAAAAAAGAAAAATGTAATTTAATAAAATTTTCAAAATACCAAGAGATATTAGAAATAAATTTTCTGTAAAATTTTTTCCTGCGTCATTGTTAGATTATTTACAAATGTTTACTTGAAATAAATACATTATATTCGATATTTCGGAAATAGTTTTAGTATTTAATTTGTTCGATTTAATATTTGAAAATACACATTTACCCTATAAAGATGAATATCTACTAAAATGATAAAAAATAAATGCAAAATAAGCCTGCCAAATAGCCGCATAAGAGAGCCTGACCTCAGGGTCTCTTGTGCGAATATTTGGGTTTTTGGTTCGAATTTGGTTCAGATTCCCAAAATTTATTATGATTAGTACGAGTTTGGGTAACGATCACAGAGTTTTTACGAATACCAGCCGATTCCAGTCCATCCAAAATTGGCACATCTGTGACCGGCAGTGTAGCCTACAATGTGCAAGTACTGTACATCTTGTTCACTATTAATTAATCGTACTTAAAATAAAAATACGTAAAAAATCAGTTTAGCTTTAAACGTCAATTGAAACAACTGTAATTTAATTGAATAGCCGTGCTTATACAGTAAAACCCGTTCAAAACGGAAACCTGCCAAGCCGGAAAAAATATTCAGTGCCTGCTAGTCCGGTTTACACATGTTTTACTGTATATAAAAACTCCGATTCTCCTATATAATATATATAGGAATTTACGTTAGACACAATGTATTATGGATACTCATTTTAGCTCTCCATTCCCCGATTTAGTTGACCCTGTTGCAGGTCAGATTAGCCCAGTAGTTTTCAATCCGGGTGCCGCTAAATGTAGGTGCTGAGCAGCGACATAACACTTACATGTATTACTAAAAGTACGAAAAGCTCAATAACTTTGATAAAGTAGTAGTGGTACCGCAAGAAAAAAATTACCAAGTTGGGGTGCCGCTATTAAAAGGTTGAAAAACACTAGCATGGCCTGTAATGGACAAAAGTGAGATCGGCTGTATCATTAGATTTCATTTTTTAAGAGTAAGTTGATGTTTCGGGTATGAAATCGAAATTTAAGTTTATAGATTTCTACGAATTAGTTGTTTTGAAGAGAAGTTAAATGAAATATTTGCCAATCAATTAATAATTATTGATGATATCATCAGTAAGCATTATTAATTGTATAGTAAATAAATGACTTTGAACTATCTTTGCTTTTATCATTATTGTACGAATATTTATCATGATTTGAATGGCGATGTTAATGGAAGAAACGGCCCTTGAATATATTTCAATAACTAACTAATATCAAATATTCAGTAATTGACTAGCTAATAATAATAATGTGATTATAACTATTCTCTATTTTAACAATTTTAAAGAAAGGCTTTAATATAAAATAGAAAGTAGCCAATTATTGTCGACAGTAGCTTAACGTAAATATTTAAAAAATTTCCTGGTAAAATGTATCTAAATTCTAATAATAACAATTAAAATTCTTTTAGATCTATTTAAATATTTTAAACAAAAAGTTACTCTTTTAATTTATAAAATGAATATATTATTCAAATTATTGGTCGAAATTTAAAATGTACACCCATTTTTATCCAGTTCCATTTTTCGTTTCAAATCGTTTATATTAATATAAATTATAATATTTTGACGTGACAAGAAAATTTAAACAGATAGAGAGATCAGAAGGCTTTTTTCAGATTCCTACCAGAAAAAATAAATGTTTTGTAAAGATGATATTCTCGATTTCCTATCATCAGAAATAAAATTAAATATTTCAATATACACAGATATAATCATAAATTTTTAGAATAATTTGAGACAATATTCTTCCTAATTGTAGTGAGAATTAAAATATATCTGATACGTTTCAAAAAATTAATAATAATTGTTTCCGAATTTGTTTTTTGAGTAAATGTAAAAAAACAAATTGAAATTTAAGAAAAGAATCACCAATACAGATAGCGTTTAAATTCGAAATTTAATTTTAAAAAGTCATCAAGAATCATTAGAGAAAAATCTAGCGGAGGAAATGTTTCTTTGAATACATCGAATGCAATAATTTTAACGTATTCAAAAATTCGAGATACAATGAATTTTTTGGAAGTCTTAGACGAAGACTAAATCAAAATGTATTTTCTTTTAATACAATTTTTGCCCCAAATATCGGATTTAAATCGGGTTATTTTAGGTGAGAATATTGGATAATCTCGACCGAAATGTCTTTGTTGGATATCAGTGAGATTGAGACCTTACTGTGGCTTCTTGATCCACGTAAAAAAGAAAAATATACCTTCTTTCCGTAAACAGATTATTTAATTTAGAGAATTAGTCATTTACAGTCAGTTAAGAATTATTCTTTTAATCTTACGCAGAATTTGTAGACGAGTTTTATATAGAAGTTAATTGTATTTGAATCGAATATATCAGCTCATGTACTGTACTGTATAGGCCTATATACCAGTATATAGGCCTACCTGTATACGTACAGTATACACTTTAGAAGGAAAGAATCCAAGTCTATATAATCTGTATAGGATCTTTTAAATAAATAAATTTTGCTTTTGTTTAGATAGCTTACAATTTTTTTAAATTTCCGCTAATTCGGTATTATGCGATAATTTTCAGATTGAAATGTTTTGTTACATCTAAAATTCTGAAAAATTTTTAACCTGTTTATAAACTCTTATCTTAAAAGAAATATGTTACAGGTGTAGACTATATTTAGTTTCAAAAAGAAATGCTTCTATCCTAGACAAAAATTTAAGTTCAATTAGAACATAGTTTTCTCAGCTTACGTTTAGATCTCAAGTAAATCGTATCAGTATGTGTAATTCGTTGAAAAAGTTTTTGAATCAATTAAACGACCTTAGGTCAGTCAGTACTTTGATTTAATTAAATTGCCAACTACAGTTTCTATCATTATATAAATGATCTAAAATAAGTTTTGCCCACCCGTGGTCGAGTAGATAAAATCACTGAACACTGATAGTCGTGGGTTCACGCCTGACCAATGGGTTGGCCACGTGGAATTTTCACGAGTCTAACATTCTGAGTAGGGACTAGTTTCCCCATAGAAAGTCTTCTCGGAGGCACACCCCCTTGGCAGATCGCCCATGTGTTGCGTTGCTGTATCCCATCAAACCAAACCAAACCAAAACCAAACCTAACCTAAAATAAGTTTTTATAAATTATATGTTTGATATCTTTTTAAAGCTAAAGATCATCGTTATACGATTTAAAAAGAAAACTTTTGGCTTTAGACACTGTTGTAACTGAAATAGAAAAGAAACAATTCTTGAAAGCTTCAACTTCTTTGGTTTTTTCTATTTTAGCACTGTATTGAAAACACCATTTTAATTGAATGTTACAATAACTTCTTCACTCATAATTAGTTAAAAATGTTTACATTTTTTTTCTGAATAAATATAATATTTGTAAAAAGCATCTTATTTATGAAAGCGATGTCTTATTTTCGAAAGAAAAAGAGACTATAGCTGCACTACAGAATTCACATAGGTGTCCGCAGAAAATTTTCCAGGTGGGCAAAGCTTCGAAATAAATAATTACATCAATAGATTTTTATGTATTTAACTTTTTGGTTTTTTTTTTTTCAAAATTAGATTATAGAATACAATATTGCATCAAAGCGTCGTATGGTCCAGGGTGTAAAGTTGCTCAATCACTTTTACTATTATAATTTTTAGAGGTTTTTACTTTTCGCAGGCAAATGGGGCGCTTGCCCCTCCCTGGGATTGAGTAAAAATTGACTGACAAAATATTCTATTGAATAAATAGTTTATAGAACACGTAACTTCGATATTTGAAATTAAATATTAAAATATATTTATTCCAATCGTCTCTAAATAGATAAAAAAAATTATTTATTTTTCGTTAAATAATTTTATTTCAAAATCTTATTTAATAAAAATTGGTCTCAAATTTTATACTGAAATGAATCATAAGTTTTACTTAATTAGTAAAGAATTGATATATTTTATGTGTTCGGATATTGAATATTATTCTCAATGTAAAAAATTTACGAGACAAAAATATAATTAATATCTCTAATAAAAATATAGAATACACAGTACTGTATTATTAGAAGTTGATATGATTACGATAATGAATATAGAATAGCCATAAAATATATTCATTTCGGCATTAATTAATAATTTTATAATGTGGACATTAATTATATGTCTTATCCTTTCAAAAAGAAATTTAGATTTTCAATAAAACTTTCAAATATTGAAATTTTTATATCTTTCTAAACAATTATAATGAGGGAAAATATTATGAACATAAAGAGAAAAGTAAGTTAATTAAAGATTAGAATCCCCATCGTAGTTTTTATTGAAGTTTGCTGTACTTAACGCTAAACATTATCACAATATTTTCCTATTTAAATTTCAGATCATAATTTTTAATTTCAAACTAATCTTAAATAATAATCTTTCGTCTGACAAGTCAGAATTGCAAAGTAGTATAGCGCATAACATGACATAACGAGCTTGCACCTCAATATCAGTAATTTCATTTTAAAATCTCAATGAAATCGTGTATTAAGAACAAACTAAATTGTATAAGTATAATGAAAGATTGTCGGATGACCATTAATACTAAACTTAGTCTATCTTAAACGTGAAATAATTTATTTATCAGTATTGAAGTTGTCAGTACACTCTAATAAATTTTGATGTCACATAATCCAATGACTCAAGTTTTCTTTAAACTCATTTCATTTCAGCGATTGGCAGTTTATTAATTATGTATATATAATCAATTTAACATATAGCATATGAATAGTTCTATTAAAATATCTGCATCGCCTCTATAAACTTGAACTTTTATGGCATGAAGGAATCTAGTTATAAAACGACTCACTCCACATTGTAACAATACAAAAACTTTTTAAAATGATGATCATAGATACAACAAACTATATTATGTTTAAGTTTATCTGAAATTATTTATGCTTTATCGTTCGTGATAATTTTATAATACAGTATATGCAGAACTGAAACTGAGAAAAAAATACCAATTATTTGATTAGTTGAGCTGAAATTTTAATATATATTGGCTATCTTAATAATAATTGTTCCATATTTCGTTAATAAAAAAATGACAATAAAATCAAATTTGTAACTTTTGAATAGCTTTTAAATAATTATCTTTAATTTAGGCTTCCAAAATATCTCATCGTCATTATTATTTCATCTATTGTATAACTTTTTATGTAGTTATACAATACTGAAATTAAAAATTTGACGAGTTAGTTAATATATATCAACCAATAGTATGATATTGATTTTAAACTAGCAATTACATATTAATAATAATAATATGGACTTTATTAAGAAAAAATATAAATTTGTTAACGTATTTTTATTATCTAAATATTAGTACAAAGATTCACCAATGTTCTAGATGTTTGTACAAATCACGCAGTAAATCATGCTTTATATTTTGTTCACATTTAAATAATGAATGTTCATATTCAGAATTTTTATTCAGATTTTTCTTAAAATATGAGAGCACATAGTTATATTCTTTGATTCTTATAATAAATCTAATCATATTTGAAACTTTAAATGATAAATTCGTAACAAGGAACAGAAACAAAAACAGATAAAATTTACAAAAATTAGATGATTACACAAATATCTAGGAAAAAAGCATAAAAAGTACTAAAATTATTCATAAATACGAAATCTGATTGTTCCGATAGTTCAAGTTACTCTCAAAGTTTAACAAATGTATAAAAAGATATACGGTGAACTGTTAAAAGGGTAACCTAAATCATTACATTCACTATATGAAGGACCCACTATATACATAAAAAAAGCAAAGACCAACAAAAATTATTCACTATATCGGGTAGTGACTATATCAAGAGTCCACTTCAGTTTATCAGAGATTTGCTATTTCGAAAGTAGCTTTGCTTCATGGATATCTGAATGCTTAATAATGCTTTTTTTTTGTACATAGAACATCACGTATATAATTATGACATCGAAGAACGATTAAAATTCATAACAATACGTTATAATCATAAATTATAACGAAACTTTCCACAGTCAACAATTAGAAATCTTCCATATAGAATACATTAATTTGTCGCAATAATTTGAATTTTGAAATGTATTCGTGAATGAAATATGAATACCTATTTAACGATCATTTATGAATTTATTGATCTTAAAAAATATACCCATGTTCATAGGCAATACATACGTTTAAAAAAGTCCAAACTATTAAATTTTCAAACGAATTGACCACGAAGACTAAATCGATCATCATATCAACTTTTAGAGTGAACTATTAAATAACTTCAATTCTAGATGTAAATTTTGTATAGCGGGCAGTAGAAAAAGTACACAACTAATTTAGCATGTTTTCGATTATCGATTATTATGTAAACGAACAAGTTTTTGAAATTAATTTTTTTAATATATATACTGTATATGTAAGACTTTTTGTCCATAGCCCAGGATGCTTACTCGATCAAGTTTTTACTTATTTTCATTTTATAAATCTGCTACTCAAAACTAATTATTTGCTTCTTTAAAAACACTTTTTTCAAATATTAGTGATTTAAAATAGTTTATTCTTAGTCGTATAATAGAGTTAAATCTGTTTTAAAATCTTAGAAATAAGAATAGTTTTCACATATTCAAATATTTGTATTGTGTTAAGTATATTAGCACAAACCAGATTTTATATGACTAATAAATCTGCAGTTTCATCTACTTATCAATACAAGTTACCACCTGTCAGAGTCAATTTTGCCAATGATAATGATCAATATGGTTATATTAATCATTATTAATCTGATCAGAAATAAAGTAATTCCAAAATATCGAGGTATTTGTTTCATTAACGATAAACATCTGTTTATTAAACTAGAATAAATTAATAATTTAATGCGAACGTTGATTAGACAGTTTATTTGGTATGGAATAAAATGTCAAAAGAATTTATTTCATGTTTACTCTCTATCTTGTTAAGTTTTACCTTATTCATTTTATGAAATAGAATTTTGGTTATAATAAGCGTTACAAAATTACTTAAGTATTAAATACTTGTGAGAAATTTTGAAGAATTAACTTCTATCGAATGAATTGCTTTAAAATAAAGCTTTATCATTATTTTTTTAAAATCGGATTTCATTCTCTAAAATTTACAATTTACCACAATTTTACTTGATCACAAGAAAAATTTGACTGGTGTGGATTGTTCTGAACTCTGAATTTGTAGAAGAACGGTGTGGTTTAAGTATAGTCCTAGCTTCTACAAGTAAGTTAAACAGCCTATAGTTTATTTTCTATTGAGAAAATCTCCCCAGCAATTATAGCTTATATTCATCTCGAGTCGGTCAACGGCGAATCCATGGGGTACAAGGACCTCATTGAAAACAAATGTTGTTTCTAAAAACATTTAGTCGGGCTATCCATAATACGATCGTCTTCTTACACATGTTAATTAAAAATTAAATATTTTTCATTTTTGACTTAGCTGCCCCTTCACTTTGGGTTCTTTCCGCCACTCGAATCGAGTTATTGAAATTTTATTAGGCCTATTCACCAACATGAAAAAAGATTATTTGTACATGTATAACTTTATAAATCTGCATTTATTAAGATATTTACGAATTGGAATTTTAAGAATGTTGTTCTGACAATTTTCGGTTAAAAATGGTTCTTTTGTAGCAGTTGTAAAATAAAATATTCAATACAGAGAAGATATCACTGTTTTCGAGTAATGTAGATGAATGAAAATACTAAATACATCATATGCTCATCATCTGGCTTGTAATAATTTGAATTCTAGTCAGTACTGTTTTACAAGGCCTGACCGCCCTTGTGATGATTCAAGCTATACCGAATCTTTGTTACAGCTAAACGAATTTAATGCATTCGATGAATTTTCCAATGGTTCGAATCTATCCTATTATCGTATAGAACTTTGAGTTTAAATTTTCTCTAATTTTTGTATTTTTTTTAATCCTGTCGGACTTCCCTATCGTTTATTCCTGTTGGTCTCTTTCTCATGTAATGGACGAAAGAGAGATTAAACTTGAAGGATCGGAATCGTCTGTTAGACTCCAGTCCGAGCCTTCCAGAAAATAATAAAAATGAACTAATATGTCTAAAATCGTAATGAATTCGGACCCGAATTCTTGCGGCGATAAGAAACCTTTATCATGCAGTGCGTGATCAAATTGACAACTAAATCTAAATAGCTGTAGTTACGTGAAAAGAGCTTAAAATTCCGAAATCACTAACACAAATACATAATTGTGTAACATTATATATTTGTGTTTAGCCTATAAAACATCGCCTATTAAATTATATATAGCCTATATATATGCCTATATATAATTAGTGGCGCGTTATAACTTCACGGGGCCCATGCAAATTTGAATTAGAGGGTTCCACGTACAGTGTTGACTACAAACATTTTTCTTCGGAGGAAATTTTTGAGAGGAATTTCACGGTATCCTCACTCGTTTTTTAATTCAACCTTTTCACTGTGCCAGTGCACCCTGCGCCTGCTCCACACCGGCAATGTAGGACCCCAGATATGGATGGCACCAAATTTAAATTTCGATATTCTTATTACATTGATGAGTTTATAAAAGATTGGTTTGGGGTTCTCTTGTTGTTGGAGGCCCCAGACAATTGCCCTTTTTGCCCATAGGATAACGTTTCTCTGTATAAATTTCAATTAGAACTGTAATATTAATAGCTAAAATTGAAAATAAGTTATGAAAATATTTGATATTCAATTTATATCAATATTGCGATTAAAAGTGCGATTAAAAGAAATGGCGACTATCTATAATATTTTACTGTTTATAAAATATTGATGATTTATTATTATGTATTATCCAATACAGCAATTAAAAGTTCAGTTTCATAAAAATTGCTTTTTATTTTGAAATATTTAAGTGCATCCAAATTATTATAGTTAGGATATTTTATGTTAAAAGCAATGATTAAAAAAGATAAAATTCTATATTATCAATACATACAGCTTACTTTTTATATTCGTTAAACTTATTTCTTTTGTCATTTAATTTTACATATTTCTGTTAATTAAATATAGTCCACTAGATCATATCTACAAATCTCATCTATTAATGTTCGGATTAATTTCGTTCGAAAAATATTTAGGCCTTGCAAATTTCAATGAAATGTGCAAGAGTATTCAATTGAAATAGTTCTTAAATAACGTACTTCAAGCAATTTATAGTTTAAAAATAATAATAATATAACATGCTGTTATAAGCATGTTATATTATTATTATTGTTATAAGCAAATTCCTAAATTTCAAAAGGAAAGTTTTTTTTTTAATTACTACTTTGGTAAATTAAACAGAAATATGATTTAAAATCCGATACGTTATGATTGATTCTAATGCTTTCCCATATACATATGATGTAAATTGATACTGTAATAACAAAATCGTCTATTTCCTTAATCAGTTCTCAAACAGGAACAATAAATACAGTAAATCTGGAATGGGAACGATATGGCAAAGACCTGTAATTTATTTTACCATGTTAACACACGTTTATTAAAAGAATTGTTTGTTTTGCAACACGAAACAAAACGTTTTAATTATATAAGCATGCATAAAAAATGGCAAGTTAGTATGTCGTTTTATTTTTAAAATGATTTGAAGCAGTATAAAGTTCACAATGCTAATTGTCAAGTCCGTGTAGTCGATATCCTAAATATACATACTCATGTTTTTTAATATATTATTGCTTTTATGAAAATTAGGAAACAGATTTAATTTAATAAAACTATTACGTAAAAAATAGAATCGCAATTAGTACGACAAAAAATTTAAACTTTGTAACTAAAAGTATGGTACATTTATATAACGGAAGTAAATTATTCGATTTTCTATACAGGATTCATTAATTTACTTATTGTAATCATCGCTGTTAGGCCAAAGAAGTAAAACTGTTATATCCGAACACGCAAATAAAGTTCAGTTCTTCGATATCGATATGTTTATTAAACAACATGCATATATGTATTTAATATATCATTTAATATATATTATACATACGAATTAAAAATGATCAAATGTTTATATATATATTCAATATAGCTTAACTTAAATGACAATAAAATTTTAAAATGTTTTAAAAAATAATACAGTGGTATATTTTGAAATTTTACTGAATTTTTATCTGTCTAAATATCTTTTTGATTCTTATGATCAAATCTTTTAAAATTAATATTTAAGGGTGTTAATGCTTTTTTTTTTTTTAAATCCGCACTACGTGCTTGTGTATTGCTCTACATTTCCTTCAATTTACAGTCATACATTTGATTTTGCTCTAGTTTGTATTGGAATTATACACAACATACAAAAAGATTAGCCTAATTATCAACATTTACATCACAATATTTAAATATTTGAGTAAATAGTTTATTTTCAATATGCAAAAGCTTAAAATAAACCGACCTAAAAGTGAAAATGAACATTTTTGGTTCAAAATTCAATCTGAAAAAAAAATTGATTTACAATGACGAAAGTAATATCTTTTCATTTAGTCTCGAAAGTTTTATAACAGCAACCAGCTTACTTTTTCAAATTAATAAAAACTGAACGTAAAGTTTTTATATTTATTGGAATAAAAAGAAAATGAAAATAATACTGATTACCATGATCTTCGTTAATTCTTTGCAATCGATCTTTCAGATACAAAAGAGGGATTAACTCACTAAAAACTAAAAAAAGAGAAGAACGAAACCTGTCGCTGGAAGACTGAATAGAATTTTTCGAATTGATGTAAATAACATGAATTGTAATTTTAATGTTAGTTATGTGTTTCTTGATGAAAATGTCAGATTATATCTTACTTTTCTCGCGAAACAATGCACACAATATCAGCTAGACGGCCTGCCTAAAATCGGTAAATTATGGACGGTCTTGACCAGTAGTAAGGTCGGTCAAAGTTGTGAGGGATCGAGAACGATATTCTGACCGGAACTATTAAAAACAATAAAATAAAAAAAATATTAGAAGAATTTAGTTCGGCTCGAATTCGAATTATTGTGTTTCTCGATGTAAGGAAAGTTCATATCGTCATAATATATTGAACTAAAAATAAAAGGTTGATAAATAAAATAATTTTAAAACTAAAAACATTAATAGATATCGTAAAAATATAAATTCTAACGAAATTATTTTAAAAAACTTAGGCTTTTACGTCTTTATACTTTTTCGTACGGATATAGGCTATAGAAATTTAAAAATTAAACAACAATAATAATTGTAATAAATATTGTATGTATAAACTTGTACGGTGTTTTCGAATCACAGAAATGTTAGTCTTTCCAAAAATTAAAAACTGTGCGAAACTAAAGTCGAGCTTGAAAAATATCTCGAATAATTACCAGAACCTTTCTTCAATTTATTTTTTAAGATATAAAGGATTAATAAGATAATCTAGCCTATTTTCTTTATATCTATCTCTTTATAAATTACTAAGGTCCCTATTAAAAACTAGATCCATACCATTGTATTGTGAACTGGGAATGCCAGCTTTTCCCTTTCTAACGTGTTAACAGCCTTTCTCATTCATTCTGCTTTCACTAGGTACGAGAGTAAAGGCCATCGGAGATAACACGTTCTGACCTTTTAATGCCAATTTGTTGATGTACTATAATTGTCGACTTAGAGCTTTCATTACGTCGTTTGTAAACGATCTTCGTACAAAAATTCAATTTTTTTTTAATTTTTAAGTGTTGTAGCGTTATAAATTTTTATAAAGTGCTAACTGCAGATTATATTTTTTTAAATGTATGTATATTTTAAAATCATAAAGCCTTTATTTCAGTTTTTGCAAACAAAAAAATGAATAAAAAAATATATTATTACTATTGTAAATTTTTTATCTTTATTAAAACATTGGATAAAAATTAATTTCGTTTGACATGCAACAGCGATGAATAGATTTTAAATAGTAAATATTTGCATTGTAGCCATACAAAAATCGTCGTCAAAAATATATTCAACTAGACATTTTCTTTTAAAAATCTTTTTGAGTTAGAAGTTTACCTGTATCAATTGGCTAAAGTTTTACTTGATAGTAGTAGTCTCCGGGCGAAAAGCTTTCAAAGATCGAGATTGAGAGTAATTGGCCATAGCTTGCCGAAAATTGCTGATCTCAAGACTTTACAAGACAAAAAAAAAGTGAAGGTTTTTTTTATGTTAATGTTTTTCTCTCCAGTCGTATATTTTCGATCGTAATAATTATCTATAACTTATATATAATTAATATTCTCTATGAGAATTACGCGTATAAATTTGCATTTATGATTTGAAACATAATTTTTCCAATTATAATTTATAGCATTCATTACTTAAAACTTAAATTTATAATAGAATATTCAATATATTTTTGCAGTATTTTTAATCATCAAAAATGAATGAATAGACTGAATAATTTCTCGATGTACTAAAATTAAATTTTAATCCTATTTTTTGTACTAGTGAATAAAATTTCTATATTAACGTTTAACATAAATTTTAGAATCTGATACGAAGGGAAAAAGTTTAAAATATCATTAAAATTGTACCGGTGTTGAACTGGTAATAAAAAGTTAATGGCGAAAAGTTATTGGATTGTATAGAGATTAATAGGATTCTAACAAAACAATTGAGTATGTTATTGGACAAGGCAGAAGCAGTCAAATACGGGAATGAAACAACAAAATCCTCTATACTATTGGACTAGAAATGGACAGCACCAAGACAGAGAACGGGAGACATCAGGAAATCTTATAAAATAGCATTTAGTTAAAGTAAATTGCTTTCAACAGTTTCTGACTTATTAGTTTTAAATTTTTGTTTTACTCTATTTGAAAATATTAAATGTAAGATATTTGTAATGGAATAAAAATTGAAAAATTGGTTATAGTAATGTTTTATTTTATATTATACATAAAATAATGTTTGAGGGTATAATTTATTATATTTAACTAAAATTATCATCTACAGTCCAAAAAATTAATTATTTTTATTTTTATAAAATTATATACAAAACAAAACTTTACAATATGTGTATAATGTGTGTATTTATTCGAAATTATATATATTTTTTACGTTTTAAAAATCATATTCATAAAGTGTTTTCTATAAAATTTAGAATGTTTATGTTTGACTTTTATTAAAGCTCTCTGCGTTTTCTCCATTATGTAATATTTGTATGGTCTTTGTTAGTTTATAATTTTAATTTATTATTACAGTAATAAGTGATTAATTAAAAATACAATAATTATAGTAGCTCCGTGTATACTTTAAAATTTATTATTAGTTATCTGTTCAGCGCTTTTAATTAACTAACAAGTTAACATTTGAAAGCGAATTTGCAGTAATATATAAATTAATCTTTATAACCTTTTGTATATTACTGAATGTAATTTGATTTTAAAACGTTTTTAATTTATCACGTAAAATTGTCCCGCACGAATTGATGCAAATTAAAAAGTAAAAATGCGATCAATATTAATTGATCACTAGTTCTTAAAAAAATGTCCATTCAAAATAATTTAATAATTTAAGCGAGTAGTTTATTTAATTTTCAAATTTCCTATATTGATCAATAAAACTTAAGTAAATTTGTTATACAGTCAACTCACAATAACTAGAAGCTAAGAGTTGAATGGAAAGAAACTGGTTGAAAGAGGAAATAGTGAATTTTAAAATCTTTGTCAAAAAAGTTATCGAGTTAAAGAAATTCTAATTAAATATTCTAATACTGTATCAAAAATTAATGCTCCGGGCAGAGATTCTCATAGATAGAAAAGCTCAAGGGATTTTCAACTTATAGCTACCTTTCTATTCATCACTGCATTTAGCCAAATATTTCAAGCACCAAAATACAAGAATTTAACCATAAAATTTATAAGTATCAGAATATTATTTATTAAGATTCAACATTGAAGATTATATATGTATAAAATTAATTTGTAATATTAAATTATATACTTATTTACATCGATATCTGCTGTATTTGTGTATATTATTTCACTAACAATACTTTATAACCATTATATTTCCATGTACACAATTAGTAGTCTACTTAATTACCAAACAATTATATTTACTGTACAATAAGTTTATATATAATAGGGTAAAAGTAATTATTTAGAAAACACAGCATAGCTTGACGCTTAAAATATATTAAAAGAGCTTATAAAATTCATTTCTTGTAATGGCCTATATATTGTTAATATGTGCATATTTTGTATCTTTCACTAATATATTTATTAATTTTTCGTACTTTAAAATTATCATAAACAAATTAAAAACTGGATAAAATCATTTATAGATCAGCAGCATAATTTATTATCTAGAAATAAATTGCTACATTTATTTTTCTCTGGTGTTTGTGTATCCTTCGTAGTCTACATAGTTTTGTCTGTCGGAGAAAGTAAGCGTTAATTTTTTATTAATAAAAATTACTACTGCTAATAAATTAATATCTATTTTAACCCCAGAAGGACTCTTATGGCAAATCGGTGGTTTGCTACTTGACTAGAATATCATTTAGCCTGCGTGCTTGAATATCTACTATTCAAAGAGGATCACACGTTCGATTGCTATTATTATCTCTTTTTTTTCTTTTTTTTTTGTTCTGTCTCTAGCGATAAGATTAAAAAGTCAAGTTTGTTATTGGGTATGTCTTAATATAATCGCAGAAACTGTAATAGATAGAAAATAATCTGAGCTAATTTTCAATATCTTTTATTTGTGTGGTTTTTTTTATTTATCAAACTAAAGTTTGATTTTTGAATACGTTTTAGAAAGTATTTGACTGAATTCTCTTTTGAAAAAGTTATTTTTTCATTTTCTGTAAAATAAGTTAATAAAAAAGTAATAAAATGTAGTTGATAGATGGATAAAAAGTTCGATTTTTCCTTTTAAAGAAATAAATCTCCATCGTTCTGTGATAGACGGTAAAAATTTATTAACGCTTCTGTAATCATTCTAACTAACATTACGAAAATCGTGAAATTATACTTTGAATATTTATATTGGCTTAGTTTCTCTGTATAATTATTCAAAATAAAATATTCATTTCACACTAAACTTAAGATTTATTGTCCAATTTTGATATTAATTTTATCATCGTAAATGGAAGGTAAGTATATTATGATACAAGGATTTTCGCAATCGAGATTTTAATTTTTAAAATGTTTTACGGCATTTAAATTAAAAATCTATATAATTAAAACTCCGAATTAAAAATTTAAACTAGGATAAAACTACCATAATTAAAAGTGTTTTAGAAATTAGTTTTTCAAATTATGAACTCGAATTTTCATTCTACTAACGTGTAAAAACTGTAGTTTGCTATTTTAGAAAATTTTTATCATCTGTTAAAGTGATGCCACTTTATAGAAAAAAGTGAAATGATTTTTAAATATTAATATTTAATTTTCTTTAATATTTATTATTTTAATAGGATGAATAGGATATCTTAAATTTATACTTTATCAGCGCTTATGATTAGGGAAAAATTGTGAGACGACCTCAATAAAACATCGAAAATTATATAAAATATACTATGCGATAAATAATTTGGCTTCTTCTGACTTAGATATTTATGTCTATAATTGCTTTAAATGCCGTCTTGCCAATGAAAGTAACAAACAGATTACAGTTGTGAACATAGTCATCTCAGCGTGAATATTAAAATTGGTAATTTTCAATTGAATAGAATATCTTCGGTAAATATTATCAATGATCATTCTTGAAGAAAAATATATGATAATAAGTAACAAATCAGAAATAGACTGATTAGGGATTCAAATAAACCGAAAAATTTTAGCAATATTTAATAAAATATATATTAATTTATATTTCTATTCAAATTTGAAGGCATAATTCTTATTGTGATTTAATTAACTTAGTCAATGGAATGATATTTAATGAATTTAATCCATGTTAGACTTATTGTAATTTAGTTGCATACATTAAAAGTTTACCTAGCATATCAAGTGCTCAAAACTTAATCATTAGTGAATAAAGAAAATTTATTGTAAAGGATGATCAACTTTAGTCTATAGTTGAACATTACATTTTTTTAGCAAAAAATGTATTGTTTTTTAAATAGAATATTATGTTGTATTTACAAACAGTATTTATTACACAGTTATATCATTGTTTACAAATTACACTTCATATAATTATTGATATGTTAAGAAAATCTAAGAGAAAATTTCGAGATGCTATCTTGTTGGAGAGTTACAAGTTTGTTGATATCATTGGTCTGATTGAACCATTTTGTTGGCAAACCGTTCCTACAGGCTAAGTTTGTTTAAATATAAAAGATGAATAAATACTTAATGACCGCTATTAAGAATTAAGGGACTGAGCGGATAAACGCTATATTTGTATCCAAATCTCTGATTTATAATTGAATTTTACATGAATATAATAAAATCTTTAAATAAAAATAATGTTTAAGATTATATTCTACCGAGAGTTGCCGCAAAGTGTATTGATCTTGTGTATAATCTCCAATAACCTCGATCTTACAAAGCCTCGGGCTATATAAACCGCATATCATATCTGTCAAAATCATTGCATTCAGTTTTGATCATATTAGAGAACTGGAGACAATGTGCCGATTTTCAACAAACTGATTTTCTTTAACAGTTTCTAGATATAACAGAAGTTTCATCGAAATTTACTACGACAATTTACTATAGTTTGCTTAGCACAGAAAATGCAGAATATAAAATAACAATAATGCGTGATGGAGAGGGAAAAAGTCCTTATATTGCCTTTACAATTCTCAAGTTATTTAATTCTACTAAATTAATGTTGTAATTGTTTATAATGACATCGTTAGGTTATAAAAGGAAAAGAAACTAAATAGTAGTTATTAAAGTTAACTTGATAATGATGAAATGACTCGATAAAATGTTTATGAATAATTGTTTATAAATATATCAAAATTTGAAATTATTATACGACCAATATTTATATTTATTTTGATAAAATAGAACAAATACTTTGCACTTTCGCGATTTACAAAATTTTTAATATCATTGTTCTTTACAAAATGAACTCGGACAGATCTAATCCATAAATGCTTCTAAATTATGTATGACTTTTATTAAAGCTCTCTGCGTTTTCTCCATTATGTAATATTTGTATGGTCTTTGTTAGTTTATAATTTTAATTTATTATTACAGTAATAAGTGATTAATTAAAAATACAATAATTATAGTAGCTCCGTGTATACTTTAAAATTTATTATTAGTTATCTGTTCAGCGCTTTTAATTAACTAACAAGTTAACATTTGAAAGCGAATTTGCAGTAATATATAAATTAATCTTTATAACCTTTTGTATATTACTGAATGTAATTTGATTTTAAAACGTTTTTAATTTATCACGTAAAATTGTCCCGCACGAATTGATGCAAATTAAAAAGTAAAAATGCGATCAATATTAATTGATCACTAGTTCTTAAAAAAATGTCCATTCAAAATAATTTAATAATTTAAGCGAGTAGTTTATTTAATTTTCAAATTTCCTATATTGATCAATAAAACTTAAGTAAATTTGTTATACAGTCAACTCACAATAACTAGAAGCTAAGAGTTGAATGGAAAGAAACTGGTTGAAAGAGGAAATAGTGAATTTTAAAATCTTTGTCAAAAAAGTTATCGAGTTAAAGAAATTCTAATTAAATATTCTAATACTGTATCAAAAATTAATGCTCCGGGCAGAGATTCTCATAGATAGAAAAGCTCAAGGGATTTTCAACTTATAGCTACCTTTCTATTCATCACTGCATTTAGCCAAATATTTCAAGCACCAAAATACAAGAATTTAACCATAAAATTTATAAGTATCAGAATATTATTTATTAAGATTCAACATTGAAGATTATATATGTATAAAATTAATTTGTAATATTAAATTATATACTTATTTACATCGATATCTGCTGTATTTGTGTATATTATTTCACTAACAATACTTTATAACCATTATATTTCCATGTACACAATTAGTAGTCTACTTAATTACCAAACAATTATATTTACTGTACAATAAGTTTATATATAATAGGGTAAAAGTAATTATTTAGAAAACACAGCATAGCTTGACGCTTAAAATATATTAAAAGAGCTTATAAAATTCATTTCTTGTAATGGCCTATATATTGTTAATATGTGCATATTTTGTATCTTTCACTAATATATTTATTAATTTTTCGTACTTTAAAATTATCATAAACAAATTAAAAACTGGATAAAATCATTTATAGATCAGCAGCATAATTTATTATCTAGAAATAAATTGCTACATTTATTTTTCTCTGGTGTTTGTGTATCCTTCGNTATTTTATGTGTTCGGATATTGAATATTATTCTCAATGTAAAAAATTTACGAGACAAAAATATAATTAATATCTCTAATAAAAATATAGAATACACAGTACTGTATTATTAGAAGTTGATATGATTACGATAATGAATATAGAATAGCCATAAAATATATTCATTTCGGCATTAATTAATAATTTTATAATGTGGACATTAATTATATGTCTTATCCTTTCAAAAAGAAATTTAGATTTTCAATAAAACTTTCAAATATTGAAATTTTTATATCTTTCTAAACAATTATAATGAGGGAAAATATTATGAACATAAAGAGAAAAGTAAGTTAATTAAAGATTAGAATCCCCATCGTAGTTTTTATTGAAGTTTGCTGTACTTAACGCTAAACATTATCACAATATTTTCCTATTTAAATTTCAGATCATAATTTTTAATTTCAAACTAATCTTAAATAATAATCTTTCGTCTGACAAGTCAGAATTGCAAAGTAGTATAGCGCATAACATGACATAACGAGCTTGCACCTCAATATCAGTAATTTCATTTTAAAATCTCAATGAAATCGTGTATTAAGAACAAACTAAATTGTATAAGTATAATGAAAGATTGTCGGATGACCATTAATACTAAACTTAGTCTATCTTAAACGTGAAATAATTTATTTATCAGTATTGAAGTTGTCAGTACACTCTAATAAATTTTGATGTCACATAATCCAATGACTCAAGTTTTCTTTAAACTCATTTCATTTCAGCGATTGGCAGTTTATTAATTATGTATATATAATCAATTTAACATATAGCATATGAATAGTTCTATTAAAATATCTGCATCGCCTCTATAAACTTGAACTTTTATGGCATGAAGGAATCTAGTTATAAAACGACTCACTCCACATTGTAACAATACAAAAACTTTTTAAAATGATGATCATAGATACAACAAACTATATTATGTTTAAGTTTATCTGAAATTATTTATGCTTTATCGTTCGTGATAATTTTATAATACAGTATATGCAGAACTGAAACTGAGAAAAAAATACCAATTATTTGATTAGTTGAGCTGAAATTTTAATATATATTGGCTATCTTAATAATAATTGTTCCATATTTCGTTAATAAAAAAATGACAATAAAATCAAATTTGTAACTTTTGAATAGCTTTTAAATAATTATCTTTAATTTAGGCTTCCAAAATATCTCATCGTCATTATTATTTCATCTATTGTATAACTTTTTATGTAGTTATACAATACTGAAATTAAAAATTTGACGAGTTAGTTAATATATATCAACCAATAGTATGATATTGATTTTAAACTAGCAATTACATATTAATAATAATAATATGGACTTTATTAAGAAAAAATATAAATTTGTTAACGTATTTTTATTATCTAAATATTAGTACAAAGATTCACCAATGTTCTAGATGTTTGTACAAATCACGCAGTAAATCATGCTTTATATTTTGTTCACATTTAAATAATGAATGTTCATATTCAGAATTTTTATTCAGATTTTTCTTAAAATATGAGAGCACATAGTTATATTCTTTGATTCTTATAATAAATCTAATCATATTTGAAACTTTAAATGATAAATTCGTAACAAGGAACAGAAACAAAAACAGATAAAATTTACAAAAATTAGATGATTACACAAATATCTAGGAAAAAAGCATAAAAAGTACTAAAATTATTCATAAATACGAAATCTGATTGTTCCGATAGTTCAAGTTACTCTCAAAGTTTAACAAATGTATAAAAAGATATACGGTGAACTGTTAAAAGGGTAACCTAAATCATTACATTCACTATATGAAGGACCCACTATATACATAAAAAAAGCAAAGACCAACAAAAATTATTCACTATATCGGGTAGTGACTATATCAAGAGTCCACTTCAGTTTATCAGAGATTTGCTATTTCGAAAGTAGCTTTGCTTCATGGATATCTGAATGCTTAATAATGCTTTTTTTTTGTACATAGAACATCACGTATATAATTATGACATCGAAGAACGATTAAAATTCATAACAATACGTTATAATCATAAATTATAACGAAACTTTCCACAGTCAACAATTAGAAATCTTCCATATAGAATACATTAATTTGTCGCAATAATTTGAATTTTGAAATGTATTCGTGAATGAAATATGAATACCTATTTAACGATCATTTATGAATTTATTGATCTTAAAAAATATACCCATGTTCATAGGCAATACATACGTTTAAAAAAGTCCAAACTATTAAATTTTCAAACGAATTGACCACGAAGACTAAATCGATCATCATATCAACTTTTAGAGTGAACTATTAAATAACTTCAATTCTAGATGTAAATTTTGTATAGCGGGCAGTAGAAAAAGTACACAACTAATTTAGCATGTTTTCGATTATCGATTATTATGTAAACGAACAAGTTTTTGAAATTAATTTTTTTAATATATATACTGTATATGTAAGACTTTTTGTCCATAGCCCAGGATGCTTACTCGATCAAGTTTTTACTTATTTTCATTTTATAAATCTGCTACTCAAAACTAATTATTTGCTTCTTTAAAAACACTTTTTTCAAATATTAGTGATTTAAAATAGTTTATTCTTAGTCGTATAATAGAGTTAAATCTGTTTTAAAATCTTAGAAATAAGAATAGTTTTCACATATTCAAATATTTGTATTGTGTTAAGTATATTAGCACAAACCAGATTTTATATGACTAATAAATCTGCAGTTTCATCTACTTATCAATACAAGTTACCACCTGTCAGAGTCAATTTTGCCAATGATAATGATCAATATGGTTATATTAATCATTATTAATCTGATCAGAAATAAAGTAATTCCAAAATATCGAGGTATTTGTTTCATTAACGATAAACATCTGTTTATTAAACTAGAATAAATTAATAATTTAATGCGAACGTTGATTAGACAGTTTATTTGGTATGGAATAAAATGTCAAAAGAATTTATTTCATGTTTACTCTCTATCTTGTTAAGTTTTACCTTATTCATTTTATGAAATAGAATTTTGGTTATAATAAGCGTTACAAAATTACTTAAGTATTAAATACTTGTGAGAAATTTTGAAGAATTAACTTCTATCGAATGAATTGCTTTAAAATAAAGCTTTATCATTATTTTTTTAAAATCGGATTTCATTCTCTAAAATTTACAATTTACCACAATTTTACTTGATCACAAGAAAAATTTGACTGGTGTGGATTGTTCTGAACTCTGAATTTGTAGAAGAACGGTGTGGTTTAAGTATAGTCCTAGCTTCTACAAGTAAGTTAAACAGCCTATAGTTTATTTTCTATTGAGAAAATCTCCCCAGCAATTATAGCTTATATTCATCTCGAGTCGGTCAACGGCGAATCCATGGGGTACAAGGACCTCATTGAAAACAAATGTTGTTTCTAAAAACATTTAGTCGGGCTATCCATAATACGATCGTCTTCTTACACATGTTAATTAAAAATTAAATATTTTTCATTTTTGACTTAGCTGCCCCTTCACTTTGGGTTCTTTCCGCCACTCGAATCGAGTTATTGAAATTTTATTAGGCCTATTCACCAACATGAAAAAAGATTATTTGTACATGTATAACTTTATAAATCTGCATTTATTAAGATATTTACGAATTGGAATTTTAAGAATGTTGTTCTGACAATTTTCGGTTAAAAATGGTTCTTTTGTAGCAGTTGTAAAATAAAATATTCAATACAGAGAAGATATCACTGTTTTCGAGTAATGTAGATGAATGAAAATACTAAATACATCATATGCTCATCATCTGGCTTGTAATAATTTGAATTCTAGTCAGTACTGTTTTACAAGGCCTGACCGCCCTTGTGATGATTCAAGCTATACCGAATCTTTGTTACAGCTAAACGAATTTAATGCATTCGATGAATTTTCCAATGGTTCGAAGCTATCCTATTATCGTATAGAACTTTGAGTTTAAATTTTCTCTAATTTTTGTATTTTTTTTAATCCTGTCGGACTTCCCTATCGTTTATTCCTGTTGGTCTCTTTCTCATGTAATGGACGAAAGAGAGATTAAACTTGAAGGATCGGAATCGTCTGTTAGACTCCAGTCCGAGCCTTCCAGAAAATAATAAAAATGAACTAATATGTCTAAAATCGTAATGAATTCGGACCCGAATTCTTGCGGCGATAAGAAACCTTTATCATGCAGTGCGTGATCAAATTGACAACTAAATCTAAATAGCTGTAGTTACGTGAAAAGAGCTTAAAATTCCGAAATCACTAACACAAATACATAATTGTGTAACATTATATATTTGTGTTTAGCCTATAAAACATCGCCTATTAAATTATATATAGCCTATATATATGCCTATATATAATTAGTGGCGCGTTATAACTTCACGGGGCCCATGCAAATTTGAATTAGAGGGTTCCACGTACAGTGTTGACTACAAACATTTTTCTTCGGAGGAAATTTTTGAGAGGAATTTCACGGTATCCTCACTCGTTTTTTAATTCAACCTTTTCACTGTGCCAGTGCACCCTGCGCCTGCTCCACACCGGCAATGTAGGACCCCAGATATGGATGGCACCAAATTTAAATTTCGATATTCTTATTACATTGATGAGTTTATAAAAGATTGGTTTGGGGTTCTCTTGTTGTTGGAGGCCCCAGACAATTGCCCTTTTTGCCCATAGGATAACGTTTCTCTGTATAAATTTCAATTAGAACTGTAATATTAATAGCTAAAATTGAAAATAAGTTATGAAAATATTTGATATTCAATTTATATCAATATTGCGATTAAAAGTGCG
Source organism: Centruroides sculpturatus (assembly GCF_000671375.1). NCBI lineage: Eukaryota > Metazoa > Arthropoda > Arachnida > Scorpiones > Buthidae > Centruroides > Centruroides sculpturatus. Next base: position 168,175 of record NW_019384663.1, on the reverse strand, counting down.
ATTAAAAGAAATGGCGACTATCTATAATATTTTACTGTTTATAAAATATTGATGATTTATTATTATGTATTATCCAATACAGCAATTAAAAGTTCAGTTTCATAAAAATTGCTTTTTATTTTGAAATATTTAAGTGCATCCAAATTATTATAGTTAGGATATTTTATGTTAAAAGCAATGATTAAAAAAGATAAAATTCTATATTATCAATACATACAGCTTACTTTTTATATTCGTTAAACTTATTTCTTTTGTCATTTAATTTTACATATTTCTGTTAATTAAATATAGTCCACTAGATCATATCTACAAATCTCATCTATTAATGTTCGGATTAATTTCGTTCGAAAAATATTTAGGCCTTGCAAATTTCAATGAAATGTGCAAGAGTATTCAATTGAAATAGTTCTTAAATAACGTACTTCAAGCAATTTATAGTTTAAAAATAATAATAATATAACATGCTGTTATAAGCATGTTATATTATTATTATTGTTATAAGCAAATTCCTAAATTTCAAAAGGAAAGTTTTTTTTTTAATTACTACTTTGGTAAATTAAACAGAAATATGATTTAAAATCCGATACGTTATGATTGATTCTAATGCTTTCCCATATACATATGATGTAAATTGATACTGTAATAACAAAATCGTCTATTTCCTTAATCAGTTCTCAAACAGGAACAATAAATACAGTAAATCTGGAATGGGAACGATATGGCAAAGACCTGTAATTTATTTTACCATGTTAACACACGTTTATTAAAAGAATTGTTTGTTTTGCAACACGAAACAAAACGTTTTAATTATATAAGCATGCATAAAAAATGGCAAGTTAGTATGTCGTTTTATTTTTAAAATGATTTGAAGCAGTATAAAGTTCACAATGCTAATTGTCAAGTCCGTGTAGTCGATATCCTAAATATACATACTCATGTTTTTTAATATATTATTGCTTTTATGAAAATTAGGAAACAGATTTAATTTAATAAAACTATTACGTAAAAAATAGAATCGCAATTAGTACGACAAAAAATTTAAACTTTGTAACTAAAAGTATGGTACATTTATATAACGGAAGTAAATTATTCGATTTTCTATACAGGATTCATTAATTTACTTATTGTAATCATCGCTGTTAGGCCAAAGAAGTAAAACTGTTATATCCGAACACGCAAATAAAGTTCAGTTCTTCGATATCGATATGTTTATTAAACAACATGCATATATGTATTTAATATATCATTTAATATATATTATACATACGAATTAAAAATGATCAAATGTTTATATATATATTCAATATAGCTTAACTTAAATGACAATAAAATTTTAAAATGTTTTAAAAAATAATACAGTGGTATATTTTGAAATTTTACTGAATTTTTATCTGTCTAAATATCTTTTTGATTCTTATGATCAAATCTTTTAAAATTAATATTTAAGGGTGTTAATGCACTTTTTTTTTTTAAATCCGCACTACGTGCTTGTGTATTGCTCTACATTTCCTTCAATTTACAGTCATACATTTGATTTTGCTCTAGTTTGTATTGGAATTATACACAACATACAAAAAGATTAGCCTAATTATCAACATTTACATCACAATATTTAAATATTTGAGTAAATAGTTTATTTTCAATATGCAAAAGCTTAAAATAAACCGACCTAAAAGTGAAAATGAACATTTTTGGTTCAAAATTCAATCTGAAAAAAAAATTGATTTACAATGACGAAAGTAATATCTTTTCATTTAGTCTCGAAAGTTTTATAACAGCAACCAGCTTACTTTTTCAAATTAATAAAAACTGAACGTAAAGTTTTTATATTTATTGGAATAAAAAGAAAATGAAAATAATACTGATTACCATGATCTTCGTTAATTCTTTGCAATCGATCTTTCAGATACAAAAGAGGGATTAACTCACTAAAAACTAAAAAAAGAGAAGAACGAAACCTGTCGCTGGAAGACTGAATAGAATTTTTCGAATTGATGTAAATAACATGAATTGTAATTTTAATGTTAGTTATGTGTTTCTTGATGAAAATGTCAGATTATATCTTACTTTTCTCGCGAAACAATGCACACAATATCAGCTAGACGGCCTGCCTAAAATCGGTAAATTATGGACGGTCTTGACCAGTAGTAAGGTCGGTCAAAGTTGTGAGGGATCGAGAACGATATTCTGACCGGAACTATTAAAAACAATAAAATAAAAAAAATATTAGAAGAATTTAGTTCGGCTCGAATTCGAATTATTGTGTTTCTCGATGTAAGGAAAGTTCATATCGTCATAATATATTGAACTAAAAATAAAAGGTTGATAAATAAAATAATTTTAAAACTAAAAACATTAATAGATATCGTAAAAATATAAATTCTAACGAAATTATTTTAAAAAACTTAGGCTTTTACGTCTTTATACTTTTTCGTACGGATATAGGCTATAGAAATTTAAAAATTAAACAACAATAATAACTGTAATAAATATTGTATGTATAAACTTGTACGGTGTTTTCGAATCACACAGAAATGTTAGTCTTTCCAAAAATTAAAAACTGTGCGAAACTAAAGTCGAGCTTGAAAAATATCTCGAATAATTACCAGAACCTTTCTTCAATTTATTTTTTAAGATATAAAGGATTAATAAGATAATCTAGCCTATTTTCTTTATATCTATCTCTTTATAAATTACTAAGGTCCCTATTAAAAACTAGATCCATACCATTGTATTGTGAACTGGGAATGCCAGCTTTTCCCTTTCTAACGTGTTAACAGCCTTTCTCATTCATTCTGCTTTCACTAGGTACGAGAGTAAAGGCCATCGGAGATAACACGTTCTGACCTTTTAATGCCAATTTGTTGATGTACTATAATTGTCGACTTAGAGCTTTCATTACGTCGTTTGTAAACGATCTTCGTACAAAAATTCAATTTTTTTTTTTTTAATTTTTAAGTGTTGTAGCGTTATAAATTTTTATAAAGTGCTAACTGCAGATTATATTTTTTTAAATGTATGTATATTTTAAAATCATAAAGCCTTTATTTCAGTTTTTGCAAACAAAAAAATGAATAAAAAAATATATTATTACTATTGTAAATTTTTTATCTTTATTAAAACATTGGATAAAAATTAATTTCGTTTGACATGCAACAGCGATGAATAGATTTTAAATAGTAAATATTTGCATTGTAGCCATACAAAAATCGTCGTCAAAAATATATTCAACTAGACATTTTCTTTTAAAAATCTTTTTGAGTTAGAAGTTTACCTGTATCAATTGGCTAAAGTTTTACTTGATAGTAGTAGTCTCCGGGCGAAAAGCTTTCAAAGATCGAGATTGAGAGTAATTGGCCATAGCTTGCCGAAAATTGCTGATCTCAAGACTTTACAAGACAAAAAAAAAGTGAAGGTTTTTTTTATGTTAATGTTTTTCTCTCCAGTCGTATATTTTCGATCGTAATAATTATCTATAACTTATATATAATTAATATTCTCTATGAGAATTACGCGTATAAATTTGCATTTATGATTTGAAACATAATTTTTCCAATTATAATTTATAGCATTCATTACTTAAAACTTAAATTTATAATAGAATATTCAATATATTTTTGCAGTATTTTTAATCATCAAAAATGAATGAATAGACTGAATAATTTCTCGATGTACTAAAATTAAATTTTAATCCTATTTTTTGTACTAGTGAATAAAATTTCTATATTAACGTTTAACATAAATTTTAGAATCTGATACGAAGGGAAAAAGTTTAAAATATCATTAAAATTGTACCGGTGTTGAACTGGTAATAAAAAGTTAATGGCGAAAAGTTATTGGATTGTATAGAGATTAATAGGATTCTAACAAAACAATTGAGTATGTTATTGGACAAGGCAGAAGCAGTCAAATACGGGAATGAAACAACAAAATCCTCTATACTATTGGACTAGAAATGGACAGCACCAAGACAGAGAACGGGAGACATCAGGAAATCTTATAAAATAGCATTTAGTTAAAGTAAATTGCTTTCAACAGTTTCTGACTTATTAGTTTTAAATTTTTGTTTTACTCTATTTGAAAATATTAAATGTAAGATATTTGTAATGGAATAAAAATTGAAAAATTGGTTATAGTAATGTTTTATTTTATATTATACATAAAATAATGTTTGAGGGTATAATTTATTATATTTAACTAAAATTATCATCTACAGTCCAAAAAATTAATTATTTTTATTTTTATAAAATTATATACAAAACAAAACTTTACAATATGTGTATAATGTGTGTATTTATTCGAAATTATATATATTTTTTACGTTTTAAAAATCATATTCATAAAGTGTTTTCTATAAAATTTAGAATGTTTATGTTTGACTTTTATTAAAGCTCTCTGCGTTTTCTCCATTATGTAATATTTGTATGGTCTTTGTTAGTTTATAATTTTAATTTATTATTACAGTAATAAGTGATTAATTAAAAATACAATAATTATAGTAGCTCCGTGTATACTTTAAAATTTATTATTAGTTATCTGTTCAGCGCTTTTAATTAACTAACAAGTTAACATTTGAAAGCGAATTTGCAGTAATATATAAATTAATCTTTATAACCTTTTGTATATTACTGAATGTAATTTGATTTTAAAACGTTTTTAATTTATCACGTAAAATTGTCCCGCACGAATTGATGCAAATTAAAAAGTAAAAATGCGATCAATATTAATTGATCACTAGTTCTTAAAAAAATGTCCATTCAAAATAATTTAATAATTTAAGCGAGTAGTTTATTTAATTTTCAAATTTCCTATATTGATCAATAAAACTTAAGTAAATTTGTTATACAGTCAACTCACAATAACTAGAAGCTAAGAGTTGAATGGAAAGAAACTGGTTGAAAGAGGAAATAGTGAATTTTAAAATCTTTGTCAAAAAAGTTATCGAGTTAAAGAAATTCTAATTAAATATTCTAATACTGTATCAAAAATTAATGCTCCGGGCAGAGATTCTCATAGATAGAAAAGCTCAAGGGATTTTCAACTTATAGCTACCTTTCTATTCATCACTGCATTTAGCCAAATATTTCAAGCACCAAAATACAAGAATTTAACCATAAAATTTATAAGTATCAGAATATTATTTATTAAGATTCAACATTGAAGATTATATATGTATAAAATTAATTTGTAATATTAAATTATATACTTATTTACATCGATATCTGCTGTATTTGTGTATATTATTTCACTAACAATACTTTATAACCATTATATTTCCATGTACACAATTAGTAGTCTACTTAATTACCAAACAATTATATTTACTGTACAATAAGTTTATATATAATAGGGTAAAAGTAATTATTTAGAAAACACAGCATAGCTTGACGCTTAAAATATATTAAAAGAGCTTATAAAATTCATTTCTTGTAATGGCCTATATATTGTTAATATGTGCATATTTTGTATCTTTCACTAATATATTTATTAATTTTTCGTACTTTAAAATTATCATAAACAAATTAAAAACTGGATAAAATCATTTATAGATCAGCAGCATAATTTATTATCTAGAAATAAATTGCTACATTTATTTTTCTCTGGTGTTTGTGTATCCTTCGTAGTCTACATAGTTTTGTCTGTCGGAGAAAGTAAGCGTTAATTTTTTATTAATAAAAATTACTACTGCTAATAAATTAATATCTATTTTAACCCCAGAAGGACTCTTATGGCAAATCGGTGGTTTGCTACTTGACTAGAATATCATTTAGCCTGCGTGCTTGAATATCTACTATTCAAAGAGGATCACACGTTCGATTGCTATTATTATCTCTTTTTTTTCTTTTTTTTTTTTGTTCTGTCTCTAGCGATAAGATTAAAAAGTCAAGTTTGTTATTGGGTATGTCTTAATATAATCGCAGAAACTGTAATAGATAGAAAATAATCTGAGCTAATTTTCAATATCTTTTATTTGTGTGGTTTTTTTTATTTATCAAACTAAAGTTTGATTTTTGAATACGTTTTAGAAAGTATTTGACTGAATTCTCTTTTGAAAAAGTTATTTTTTCATTTTCTGTAAAATAAGTTAATAAAAAAGTAATAAAATGTAGTTGATAGATGGATAAAAAGTTCGATTTTTCCTTTTAAAGAAATAAATCTCCATCGTTCTGTGATAGACGGTAAAAATTTATTAACGCTTCTGTAATCATTCTAACTAACATTACGAAAATCGTGAAATTATACTTTGAATATTTATATTGGCTTAGTTTCTCTGTATAATTATTCAAAATAAAATATTCATTTCACACTAAACTTAAGATTTATTGTCCAATTTTGATATTAATTTTATCATCGTAAATGGAAGGTAAGTATATTATGATACAAGGATTTTCGCAATCGAGATTTTAATTTTTAAAATGTTTTACGGCATTTAAATTAAAAATCTATATAATTAAAACTCCGAATTAAAAATTTAAACTAGGATAAAACTACCATAATTAAAAGTGTTTTAGAAATTAGTTTTTCAAATTATGAACTCGAATTTTCATTCTACTAACGTGTAAAAACTGTAGTTTGCTATTTTAGAAAATTTTTATCATCTGTTAAAGTGATGCCACTTTATAGAAAAAAGTGAAATGATTTTTAAATATTAATATTTAATTTTCTTTAATATTTATTATTTTAATAGGATGAATAGGATATCTTAAATTTATACTTTATCAGCGCTTATGATTAGGGAAAAATTGTGAGACGACCTCAATAAAACATCGAAAATTATATAAAATATACTATGCGATAAATAATTTGGCTTCTTCTGACTTAGATATTTATGTCTATAATTGCTTTAAATGCCGTCTTGCCAATGAAAGTAACAAACAGATTACAGTTGTGAACATAGTCATCTCAGCGTGAATATTAAAATTGGTAATTTTCAATTGAATAGAATATCTTCGGTAAATATTATCAATGATCATTCTTGAAGAAAAATATATGATAATAAGTAACAAATCAGAAATAGACTGATTAGGGATTCAAATAAACCGAAAAATTTTAGCAATATTTAATAAAATATATATTAATTTATATTTCTATTCAAATTTGAAGGCATAATTCTTATTGTGATTTAATTAACTTAGTCAATGGAATGATATTTAATGAATTTAATCCATGTTAGACTTATTGTAATTTAGTTGCATACATTAAAAGTTTACCTAGCATATCAAGTGCTCAAAACTTAATCATTAGTGAATAAAGAAAATTTATTGTAAAGGATGATCAACTTTAGTCTATAGTTGAACATTACATTTTTTTAGCAAAAAATGTATTGTTTTTTAAATAGAATATTATGTTGTATTTACAAACAGTATTTATTACACAGTTATATCATTGTTTACAAATTACACTTCATATAATTATTGATATGTTAAGAAAATCTAAGAGAAAATTTCGAGATGCTATCTTGTTGGAGAGTTACAAGTTTGTTGATATCATTGGTCTGATTGAACCATTTTGTTGGCAAACCGTTCCTACAGGCTAAGTTTGTTTAAATATAAAAGATGAATAAATACTTAATGACCGCTATTAAGAATTAAGGGACTGAGCGGATAAACGCTATATTTGTATCCAAATCTCTGATTTATAATTGAATTTTACATGAATATAATAAAATCTTTAAATAAAAATAATGTTTAAGATTATATTCTACCGAGAGTTGCCGCAAAGTGTATTGATCTTGTGTATAATCTCCAATAACCTCGATCTTACAAAGCCTCGGGCTATATAAACCGCATATCATATCTGTCAAAATCATTGCATTCAGTTTTGATCATATTAGAGAACTGGAGACAATGTGCCGATTTTCAACAAACTGATTTTCTTTAACAGTTTCTAGATATAACAGAAGTTTCATCGAAATTTACTACGACAATTTACTATAGTTTGCTTAGCACAGAAAATGCAGAATATAAAATAACAATAATGCGTGATGGAGAGGGAAAAAGTCCTTATATTGCCTTTACAATTCTCAAGTTATTTAATTCTACTAAATTAATGTTGTAATTGTTTATAATGACATCGTTAGGTTATAAAAGGAAAAGAAACTAAATAGTAGTTATTAAAGTTAACTTGATAATGATGAAATGACTCGATAAAATGTTTATGAATAATTGTTTATAAATATATCAAAATTTGAAATTATTATACGACCAATATTTATATTTATTTTGATAAAATAGAACAAATACTTTGCACTTTCGCGATTTACAAAATTTTTAATATCATTGTTCTTTACAAAATGAACTCGGACAGATCTAATCCATAAATGCATCCATTTGTAGTGGAAATGCATTAATAAGTAATATGCTGACTGTCATTGATAAAATATATTAAAACATTTCTCATTAAACATTAGGCGGGAATAGATTTTTCCATTGGAGAAGAAAATTTCCCGCTGTGCCTGCTTTACATGTGTTTTTAATGCATACTCTATCTTGCCATCGAACATAGTTACAAGAACGTAAATAAGTCTCTTCAGACTGTATCAAAACCTAAAATATTAAAGGATTTTTAAAGGAAATATTCGCTATCAACGCACTTTTTTTTTTTTTTATTTATAGAATTCAAGTTGTCACTGCATTTATTTTCGGAAATTTCGAACAACAAACTTTTAATTTTGTTCTTTCTTAAAGGAAAGCGATAGTTTCATCAAATGTCAACTGTATCACAATTACGACTTTTCCGCTTTAATGTTTATATTTTTAAGGAAACAATAATACTAATTCTTAAATTTATGAATTAATATAAAATTATTTTATATTACTTTATTTTTAAAACAAAATTTTAAATTAAAAATATATTTAGTACGTATGCAGCAAGCTAGTCTGAAAAGTTACAGTGTAACTTCTCTGATTTGATTTCGTAAAGATCGTGTTTTATATGGATTATTAAGCGCAAATATTTAATGTTCGGATTGTTTTATGCGAAAATTTACTGTGCAGTGATTAGATTTGATTACTAATGTGATAATTAAACATATGTTTTTATCATCTCTATGTTGTTTAAAAATGCATCGTACTATATAAAGAAATTTTGATCTGTCTATAGAAGTCTAATCTATGTTAAAATATATAATTATTAAGGTAAGATACAAGTAAATATATTGCATTGCAAGAAATGAAATCAAGTTGGATAGAATTTTAGTTTTTTAGTATTTAATTGCAATATATAGAGTTATAGCGTTTATTGCAGGCGATATATAAAAATAATAGATTAATACGAAAAAATTTATGAAGCGAGTTTTACGTAATTTAAACTTAAATGTTGTCGAAAATTTAAAAGTTCGAAATGTATCGGAGGAGACAATTTACTCTGTAATCTTTAACGAGAGTAAGTGGCCTATCTGTTACTGTTAGTAGTTAGTGTGTTTGTGCTATTTGGAATCGTTCACGTTAACAAGACTAGAAGAACGCTGTTACGTCATAGTACGTGTCAGATCAGATTTCTTTTTTACATTCTAATACATAGTGTATTTCTTTTCTTGGTCGATCCCATTCATCGATAACGAAGAAGGAATCAGTTGTGCGTGGGAGACGACATTCCTGTCGCTCTGTTGAATAATTCATGATAGTTAATGGATAGTTAAACGCTTGGTTCGCGACGCGGTTTTCTACTGTAATTAATTCTGTGTAAATGTCAGGGTTCAGCTATGAGGATGTTTCATATAATATTCTTTAAAGATTTTTTATAATTATAATTTTTGGCATATATTAAGAAAGTAATTTTGATTATTCTTTCAGGTTACTTTTGAGCTAGCCTTAAAGAGACGCTATCACTAGAATAAAAGGTAGGTTTATTTCCATAAAATAAGCTTAAATTTATCTGTAATTCTTGGTTTGTTCAATACGATAAGGATTAGCGGTATTTTAATTTAAGTAGATAGTTTTTAATTAATAACTGTGACAACTAATCATAGGGTAAAAAAATTAAGAGTTCTTTTTTCCCGTTCGAAGAGAGGAAACTTATAATTTTTTTTNATGAAAATGTCAGATTATATCTTACTTTTCTCGCGAAACAATGCACACAATATCAGCTAGACGGCCTGCCTAAAATCGGTAAATTATGGACGGTCTTGACCAGTAGTAAGGTCGGTCAAAGTTGTGAGGGATCGAGAACGATATTCTGACCGGAACTATTAAAAACAATAAAATAAAAAAAATATTAGAAGAATTTAGTTCGGCTCGAATTCGAATTATTGTGTTTCTCGATGTAAGGAAAGTTCATATCGTCATAATATATTGAACTAAAAATAAAAGGTTGATAAATAAAATAATTTTAAAACTAAAAACATTAATAGATATCGTAAAAATATAAATTCTAACGAAATTATTTTAAAAAACTTAGGCTTTTACGTCTTTATACTTTTTCGTACGGATATAGGCTATAGAAATTTAAAAATTAAACAACAATAATAATTGTAATAAATATTGTATGTATAAACTTGTACGGTGTTTTCGAATCACAGAAATGTTAGTCTTTCCAAAAATTAAAAACTGTGCGAAACTAAAGTCGAGCTTGAAAAATATCTCGAATAATTACCAGAACCTTTCTTCAATTTATTTTTTAAGATATAAAGGATTAATAAGATAATCTAGCCTATTTTCTTTATATCTATCTCTTTATAAATTACTAAGGTCCCTATTAAAAACTAGATCCATACCATTGTATTGTGAACTGGGAATGCCAGCTTTTCCCTTTCTAACGTGTTAACAGCCTTTCTCATTCATTCTGCTTTCACTAGGTACGAGAGTAAAGGCCATCGGAGATAACACGTTCTGACCTTTTAATGCCAATTTGTTGATGTACTATAATTGTCGACTTAGAGCTTTCATTACGTCGTTTGTAAACGATCTTCGTACAAAAATTCAATTTTTTTTTAATTTTTAAGTGTTGTAGCGTTATAAATTTTTATAAAGTGCTAACTGCAGATTATATTTTTTTAAATGTATGTATATTTTAAAATCATAAAGCCTTTATTTCAGTTTTTGCAAACAAAAAAATGAATAAAAAAATATATTATTACTATTGTAAATTTTTTATCTTTATTAAAACATTGGATAAAAATTAATTTCGTTTGACATGCAACAGCGATGAATAGATTTTAAATAGTAAATATTTGCATTGTAGCCATACAAAAATCGTCGTCAAAAATATATTCAACTAGACATTTTCTTTTAAAAATCTTTTTGTGTTAGAAGTTTACCTGTATCAATTGGCTAAAGTTTTACTTGATAGTAGTAGTCTCCGGGCGAAAAGCTTTCAAAGATCGAGATTGAGAGTAATTGGCCATAGCTTGCCGAAAATTGCTGATCTCAAGACTTTACAAGACAAAAAAAAAAGTGAAGGTTTTTTTTTATGTTAATGTTTTTCTCTCCAGTCGTATATTTTCGATCGTAATAATTATCTATAACTTATATATAATTAATATTCTCTATGAGAATTACGCGTATAAATTTGCATTTATGATTTGAAACATAATTTTTCCAATTATAATTTATAGCATTCATTACTTAAAACTTAAATTTATAATAGAATATTCAATATATTTTTGCAGTATTTTTAATCATCAAAAATGAATGAATAGACTGAATAATTTCTCGATGTACTAAAATTAAATTTTAATCCTATTTTTTGTACTAGTGAATAAAATTTCTATATTAACGTTTAACATAAATTTTAGAATCTGATACGAAGGGAAAAAGTTTAAAATATCATTAAAATTGTACCGGTGTTGAACTGGTAATAAAAAGTTAATGGCGAAAAGTTATTGGATTGTATAGAGATTAATAGGATTCTAACAAAACAATTGAGTATGTTATTGGACAAGGCAGAAGCAGTCAAATACGGGAATGAAACAACAAAATCCTCTATACTATTGGACTAGAAATGGACAGCACCAAGACAGAGAACGGGAGACATCAGGAAATCTTATAAAATAGCATTTAGTTAAAGTAAATTGCTTTCAACAGTTTCTGACTTATTAGTTTTAAATTTTTGTTTTACTCTATTTGAAAATATTAAATGTAAGATATTTGTAATGGAATAAAAATTGAAAAATTGGTTATAGTAATGTTTTATTTTATATTATACATAAAATAATGTTTGAGGGTATAATTTATTATATTTAACTAAAATTATCATCTACAGTCCAAAAAATTAATTATTTTTATTTTTATAAAATTATATACAAAACAAAACTTTACAATATGTGTATAATGTGTGTATTTATTCGAAATTATATATATTTTTTACGTTTTAAAAATCATATTCATAAAGTGTTTTCTATAAAATTTAGAATGTTTATGTTTGACTTTTATTAAAGCTCTCTGCGTTTTCTCCATTATGTAATATTTGTATGGTCTTTGTTAGTTTATAATTTTAATTTATTATTACAGTAATAAGTGATTAATTAAAAATACAATAATTATAGTAGCTCCGTGTATACTTTAAAATTTATTATTAGTTATCTGTTCAGCGCTTTTAATTAACTAACAAGTTAACATTTGAAAGCGAATTTGCAGTAATATATAAATTAATCTTTATAACCTTTTGTATATTACTGAATGTAATTTGATTTTAAAACGTTTTTAATTTATCACGTAAAATTGTCCCGCACGAATTGATGCAAATTAAAAAGTAAAAATGCGATCAATATTAATTGATCACTAGTTCTTAAAAAAATGTCCATTCAAAATAATTTAATAATTTAAGCGAGTAGTTTATTTAATTTTCAAATTTCCTATATTGATCAATAAAACTTAAGTAAATTTGTTATACAGTCAACTCACAATAACTAGAAGCTAAGAGTTGAATGGAAAGAAACTGGTTGAAAGAGGAAATAGTGAATTTTAAAATCTTTGTCAAAAAAGTTATCGAGTTAAAGAAATTCTAATTAAATATTCTAATACTGTATCAAAAATTAATGCTCCGGGCAGAGATTCTCATAGATAGAAAAGCTCAAGGGATTTTCAACTTATAGCTACCTTTCTATTCATCACTGCATTTAGCCAAATATTTCAAGCACCAAAATACAAGAATTTAACCATAAAATTTATAAGTATCAGAATATTATTTATTAAGATTCAACATTGAAGATTATATATGTATAAAATTAATTTGTAATATTAAATTATATACTTATTTACATCGATATCTGCTGTATTTGTGTATATTATTTCACTAACAATACTTTATAACCATTATATTTCCATGTACACAATTAGTAGTCTACTTAATTACCAAACAATTATATTTACTGTACAATAAGTTTATATATAATAGGGTAAAAGTAATTATTTAGAAAACACAGCATAGCTTGACGCTTAAAATATATTAAAAGAGCTTATAAAATTCATTTCTTGTAATGGCCTATATATTGTTAATATGTGCATATTTTGTATCTTTCACTAATATATTTATTAATTTTTCGTACTTTAAAATTATCATAAACAAATTAAAAACTGGATAAAATCATTTATAGATCAGCAGCATAATTTATTATCTAGAAATAAATTGCTACATTTATTTTTCTCTGGTGTTTGTGTATCCTTCGTAGTCTACATAGTTTTGTCTGTCGGAGAAAGTAAGCGTTAATTTTTTATTAATAAAAATTACTACTGCTAATAAATTAATATCTATTTTAACCCCAGAAGGACTCTTATGGCAAATCGGTGGTTTGCTACTTGACTAGAATATCATTTAGCCTGCGTGCTTGAATATCTACTATTCAAAGAGGATCACACGTTCGATTGCTATTATTATCTCTTTTTTTTCTTTTTTTTTTGTTCTGTCTCTAGCGATAAGATTAAAAAGTCAAGTTTGTTATTGGGTATGTCTTAATATAATCGCAGAAACTGTAATAGATAGAAAATAATCTGAGCTAATTTTCAATATCTTTTATTTGTGTGGTTTTTTTTATTTATCAAACTAAAGTTTGATTTTTGAATACGTTTTAGAAAGTATTTGACTGAATTCTCTTTTGAAAAAGTTATTTTTTCATTTTCTGTAAAATAAGTTAATAAAAAAGTAATAAAATGTAGTTGATAGATGGATAAAAAGTTCGATTTTTCCTTTTAAAGAAATAAATCTCCATCGTTCTGTGATAGACGGTAAAAATTTATTAACGCTTCTGTAATCATTCTAACTAACATTACGAAAATCGTGAAATTATACTTTGAATATTTATATTGGCTTAGTTTCTCTGTATAATTATTCAAAATAAAATATTCATTTCACACTAAACTTAAGATTTATTGTCCAATTTTGATATTAATTTTATCATCGTAAATGGAAGGTAAGTATATTATGATACAAGGATTTTCGCAATCGAGATTTTAATTTTTAAAATGTTTTACGGCATTTAAATTAAAAATCTATATAATTAAAACTCCGAATTAAAAATTTAAACTAGGATAAAACTACCATAATTAAAAGTGTTTTAGAAATTAGTTTTTCAAATTATGAACTCGAATTTTCATTCTACTAACGTGTAAAAACTGTAGTTTGCTATTTTAGAAAATTTTTATCATCTGTTAAAGTGATGCCACTTTATAGAAAAAAGTGAAATGATTTTTAAATATTAATATTTAATTTTCTTTAATATTTATTATTTTAATAGGATGAATAGGATATCTTAAATTTATACTTTATCAGCGCTTATGATTAGGGAAAAATTGTGAGACGACCTCAATAAAACATCGAAAATTATATAAAATATACTATGCGATAAATAATTTGGCTTCTTCTGACTTAGATATTTATGTCTATAATTGCTTTAAATGCCGTCTTGCCAATGAAAGTAACAAACAGATTACAGTTGTGAACATAGTCATCTCAGCGTGAATATTAAAATTGGTAATTTTCAATTGAATAGAATATCTTCGGTAAATATTATCAATGATCATTCTTGAAGAAAAATATATGATAATAAGTAACAAATCAGAAATAGACTGATTAGGGATTCAAATAAACCGAAAAATTTTAGCAATATTTAATAAAATATATATTAATTTATATTTCTATTCAAATTTGAAGGCATAATTCTTATTGTGATTTAATTAACTTAGTCAATGGAATGATATTTAATGAATTTAATCCATGTTAGACTTATTGTAATTTAGTTGCATACATTAAAAGTTTACCTAGCATATCAAGTGCTCAAAACTTAATCATTAGTGAATAAAGAAAATTTATTGTAAAGGATGATCAACTTTAGTCTATAGTTGAACATTACATTTTTTTAGCAAAAAATGTATTGTTTTTTAAATAGAATATTATGTTGTATTTACAAACAGTATTTATTACACAGTTATATCATTGTTTACAAATTACACTTCATATAATTATTGATATGTTAAGAAAATCTAAGAGAAAATTTCGAGATGCTATCTTGTTGGAGAGTTACAAGTTTGTTGATATCATTGGTCTGATTGAACCATTTTGTTGGCAAACCGTTCCTACAGGCTAAGTTTGTTTAAATATAAAAGATGAATAAATACTTAATGACCGCTATTAAGAATTAAGGGACTGAGCGGATAAACGCTATATTTGTATCCAAATCTCTGATTTATAATTGAATTTTACATGAATATAATAAAATCTTTAAATAAAAATAATGTTTAAGATTATATTCTACCGAGAGTTGCCGCAAAGTGTATTGATCTTGTGTATAATCTCCAATAACCTCGATCTTACAAAGCCTCGGGCTATATAAACCGCATATCATATCTGTCAAAATCATTGCATTCAGTTTTGATCATATTAGAGAACTGGAGACAATGTGCCGATTTTCAACAAACTGATTTTCTTTAACAGTTTCTAGATATAACAGAAGTTTCATCGAAATTTACTACGACAATTTACTATAGTTTGCTTAGCACAGAAAATGCAGAATATAAAATAACAATAATGCGTGATGGAGAGGGAAAAAGTCCTTATATTGCCTTTACAATTCTCAAGTTATTTAATTCTACTAAATTAATGTTGTAATTGTTTATAATGACATCGTTAGGTTATAAAAGGAAAAGAAACTAAATAGTAGTTATTAAAGTTAACTTGATAATGATGAAATGACTCGATAAAATGTTTATGAATAATTGTTTATAAATATATCAAAATTTGAAATTATTATACGACCAATATTTATATTTATTTTGATAAAATAGAACAAATACTTTGCACTTTCGCGATTTACAAAATTTTTAATATCATTGTTCTTTACAAAATGAACTCGGACAGATCTAATCCATAAATGCATCCATTTGTAGTGGAAATGCATTAATAAGTAATATGCTGACTGTCATTGATAAAATATATTAAAACATTTCTCATTAAACATTAGGCGGGAATAGATTTTTCCATTGGAGAAGAAAATTTCCCGCTGTGCCTGCTTTACATGTGTTTTTAATGCATACTCTATCTTGCCATCGAACATAGTTACAAGAACGTAAATAAGTCTCTTCAGACTGTATCAAAACCTAAAATATTAAAGGATTTTTAAAGGAAATATTCGCTATCAACGCATTTTTTTTTTTTTTTATTTATAGAATTCAAGTTGTCACTGCATTTATTTTCGGAAATTTCGAACAACAAACTTTTAATTTTGTTCTTTCTTAAAGGAAAGCGATAGTTTCATCAAATGTCAACTGTATCACAATTACGACTTTTCCGCTTTAATGTTTATATTTTTAAGGAAACAATAATACTAATTCTTAAATTTATGAATTAATATAAAATTATTTTATATTACTTTATTTTTAAAACAAAATTTTAAATTAAAAATATATTTAGTACGTATGCAGCAAGCTAGTCTGAAAAGTTACAGTGTAACTTCTCTGATTTGATTTCGTAAAGATCGTGTTTTATATGGATTATTAAGCGCAAATATTTAATGTTCGGATTGTTTTATGCGAAAATTTACTGTGCAGTGATTAGATTTGATTACTAATGTGATAATTAAACATATGTTTTTATCATCTCTATGTTGTTTAAAAATGCATCGTACTATATAAAGAAATTTTGATCTGTCTATAGAAGTCTAATCTATGTTAAAATATATAATTATTAAGGTAAGATACAAGTAAATATATTGCATTGCAAGAAATGAAATCAAGTTGGATAGAATTTTAGTTTTTTAGTATTTAATTGCAATATATAGAGTTATAGCGTTTATTGCAGGCGATATATAAAAATAATAGATTAATACGAAAAAATTTATGAAGCGAGTTTTACGTAATTTAAACTTAAATGTTGTCGAAAATTTAAAAGTTCGAAATGTATCGGAGGAGACAATTTACTCTGTAATCTTTAACGAGAGTAAGTGGCCTATCTGTTACTGTTAGTAGTTAGTGTGTTTGTGCTATTTGGAATCGTTCACGTTAACAAGACTAGAAGAACGCTGTTACGTCATAGTACGTGTCAGATCAGATTTCTTTTTTACATTCTAATACATAGTGTATTTCTTTTCTTGGTCGATCCCATTCATCGATAACGAAGAAGGAATCAGTTGTGCGTGGGAGACGACATTCCTGTCGCTCTGTTGAATAATTCATGATAGTTAATGGATAGTTAAACGCTTGGTTCGCGACGCGGTTTTCTACTGTAATTAATTCTGTGTAAATGTCAGGGTTCAGCTATGAGGATGTTTCATATAATATTCTTTAAAGATTTTTTATAATTATAATTTTTGGCATATATTAAGAAAGTAATTTTGATTATTCTTTCAGGTTACTTTTGAGCTAGCCTTAAAGAGACGCTATCACTAGAATAAAAGGTAGGTTTATTTCCATAAAATAAGCTTAAATTTATCTGTAATTCTTGGTTTGTTCAATACGATAAGGATTAGCGGTATTTTAATTTAAGTAGATAGTTTTTAATTAATAACTGTGACAACTAATCATAGGGTAAAAAAATTAAGAGTTCTTTTTTCCCGTTCGAAGAGAGGAAACTTATAATTTTTTTTTCTGCTAAATAAAACGGATATTAATTGATCTGATTTTGCATTTTTTTTAATAAATATTTATTCATCGAGCGTGACAATAGCAAAACTTATTTTGTAGGCATTCAAGCGTAAACTCTAATTTAGTATTAGGTATTTTGAATCTCGCCCTTGACATTTTAAAAATAATATGATAGATATGATTAAAATTATAATATAAAGTTTAAATATTTAAAAACAAATTTTCACACCTTAAAAAGAAATAAAGCCATAGGCAAGTCTTGAAACAAATTTTATCCGTAAACGGAAAAGTAAATTAACATAGTTAATAAATTATAAACTAGCAGTTATTTAAGTTAAGAAATTAATAAAAATGTATAATACATTTTCACTATATATGATTATTTATTATTCATTATATTTCATTCATGTGCAGGTAAATTATAATAAAATTTGAACATATATCTATAATATACGGTAAATGTATAACTATAAAACTTGAAGATATCACGTTGTAAAAATTAAAATTACGTGGTAAATTCTTATTCGTTTTGTATTAGAGTTCGTATATACTGTATATATGAATTTTTTCCTATATATATTGACACGCTTTATCTTTTATTTTAGAAGAATTTTTAATGATTAAAAACGAAGACAAAATAAAATGTTATTTTCAATTTATGAAGCGTAAGTAGATGTTACTATCAATTTTATAACTACGGTCTACGAAAAGAAAAATCAACCCAAACAATTTAAGTCGGTCAAGAATGGAGTTTTCAAGTTCAATTCGAAAACTATCCAGTTTTGGGACTTTTGCCAATTTGCTACTCTCCGGTTGGGGAAAGTACAGCTTACACAATAACTATCACACTTTCTTTAAAAAAATAAAAATATTCGGATATCGGGAGTCTTTTTCATTCGTGATTCGAAGTCCACTGAATATTCACTGTATCATGATGTGATAATGATTTATAATCTCTGACGATTCTTCTTAACGAGGGCAATAGGACAAGGTGCTACTAATATGTTTTACTTTCAATAAAATTAATAGGATTTACTAAAAACCGGTTGCAATACTTTCGAAATGTATGTAAAAAAATTAGTCTCGATGATCTCTCATCGATCTCTCAATATTGATTTTTACGTATGGGTTGGGAGCATTGTGAAGGGTTTTCGAGTCAAGGGGTCGAGAATCGTGAAGTCAAACGTCAATCATCCGGCCGTCACTTATCCGGAAGCAGTGGTTATCTGTCAACTGCTTTTCCGGAAAGTCAAACAAGCGTGTTATCTGAAACGATGGTCTACGCTGGACTTGGTGATTGGAATTCTAATGAACTTTCTAAATTAAAAAGTGATTTTCGTCTTAAAACGCTCTCTCAATGGTGATCCCCGAGAGGCGATAGATCTTTCTACGTATCCAAATATAGCGATTTATAATAAAGTATAGCAAGAATTTTTGTTTTCGTATCAAATACTAAAGGATTATTGTCGTATTTATACTTTAATTCAAATTTAAGATTTAAAGCACCGATGTTTGATAGCTATTTTTGAAAATTTCCACGTTAAATATGTAGATACAAATGAACGACGTCGTAAATTGAGTCACAGAAAGTACTTATGCATAAATTTTAGATAAATTAAGCGATATTCCGATTGGATGCCTTTTTATTTTTACTACACCTACATCATAAATTAATATAAATTCATAATTTTCCGTACATGAAAAAATGTATCGATAAAATACCGGCTAATGAATTTAATCGACATTTTACCGATAGATTATTCTGTACCATTTCTGATCGAAATTACTTTCTGAAGTTAGTTCTGTATTATGCTTAAAATGACATCTTTAATTAAATAGCCCATGTGATAAAGCTATTCTATATTATTAGCTTATAAATGATGCATTTTCGGCTCTTAGCAAAAAATGAAGAAAAAAATGATAATAAAACGCGTTAACATTTTTGTGTAGCTTAAATTAGATTTAGCTTTTTAAAAACAAAAAGAGTAATAACCCATTTGGACTGTTCATTTAACGGGACAACTTTAATCGAAATTAAAAGGTAAATATTTGATAATTTTCTCATTTCCCCCTTTTTTAAATAATATGGGCGTTAACAATTGCGACATGGACGAAGAAAATCTTTATCTCAACAAATGAATGTACTGTGTAGCGACAGAATAAGCAAAAAAAGAAGAAAAATTAAAAAAAAAGAAACCATCTGGATCTGATGAAGGCGAAAGAGTTCGGTGGTAGGAGTACTGTAATTGTAGACCTATAAACGGAGATTCGTCGCTTCTCGTTATCGCAAACTCAAGTGGCAGCAATTTGCCTGGATGTCTCGGGATTGCGATAACAGCTTGACACTGAAGCCTAATCAGTTTAGATCGGATGTCGTTTTTCACTACACCTGTGTTTGTTTCGTCGATTCTTTACGAAAAGAGCGACTACAAAGCGATAAATTTCGTTAATAATCTTTTGAATAAAACGTTAAAATATAAAATAGTGGTACTAACAATCACTACAAAAACGATTTTATCCATTATTCGTACTTAAAGTGTCCCGTCCGACGGTGTCCGTAATTGTAATACTAACAATAGGAAATATTTAAAATCGTATATAAAAATTCAAATACATGAATAACCCACTAAATCTATTATATGAATTTATATACGGCTATAAAAAGTTAGTGTTAATAAAATGATAATTCTTGGAATTATCATTTTATTAACACTTTCTTGACCGTTTCTAATATATATGCGATGGATACGACCGAATTAATACGATTATTATTAATTTTTTTGCTAACTAACGCTGTTTTTTCTCCTCGAAAAAATTCGTCGACTTTTCTAATTTTAAAAGTGCTAGAAAATTTTTATCAAATTGATAAAGTAAATTCTGCTCGTTTGACATTAAAAAATCTTCAATAAAATTGCTTAACTGGCTATTTACTTAATCTTAGCCCCGAAATGTTATTGGAAACTACAACAAGTCTTAAATGAAATCTTTATTAAACAATATGAAAAATGAAAGCTATTCCGGGCTTATGGGAGTAAATAAATAAATGATACGTTGCCATATTAATTTTTGCTCTTAGGCCTATTATCTGTTTCTGTAGAGAAGAAACAGAAATCAAAAGTTCACTCCTGTCGATAACGACAAAAGTATTCTCGACATTTTAGAAATTCTGCGCTTCCAAATTAAACGAGAATCGACAATTATGAAGATTATATCTCTTAATTTAATATTGCCATAAAATTTATCGAATTTATGATAATTAAAAATCCAACTCTTCTACTTATATAGGTCATTATAGATTTACAATTATATTATTATTAGATATATTACTGTTTGTAGACAGTCAATTGGATTCAGTTTCTCAGTCGTGCGTAATTATTTGACATAAGTTTTGTTTTTGAAATAATCGATATAATAATTAAAAATCGATGTGTTATAGATGTGCAACTGTAATAAAATATTTAATTTAGAATTATTTAATTTGGCTAGAAATTATGTTATAAAATAAACGTAATGAGATTTTTTTAGAATGAAATTTGGCAAGTTTCTTCATATCTTTGTTACAATTTTCGAAATTTTTACTTAAACAACGATTCGGTAACAGCAGAGCTAATTACCAGTCGGTTTCTTAATTTTATTTTTCACCCCGTAAACTTATTTTTAGATTAAAAAAAATACTGAAAGTCGACTTCATCGTTCTTGTTATATCTTATATTAGGTACCATTCACGTTACGTACACGTTTTTATTTGCAAAAACGGATTAGTGATTTTAATTCAATAAAGCCAAAGGTTATGAAAAGTAAACTAAAAATTCATTCATTAAATTGTTTATCCCGTCAAACGAAATTTGCGACGTTAAAAATTAATTTTTCAAAAATTAATGTATTTGGAAATGCAGATTTTTTCCCCTTCTCTTTATTTGTTTTAAGTATTCGACGCTCTGTTAAACTGAAAATGTTAGAGAAAGGAAGCATTACAATGGATAACTTAGAGCATTGCTGTTCAATTGGAGGTCCACAGAACAAATTGATTCTGCGAAGATTTTTTGCGATTATAATTACAATTCAGAACAAAATTTTATATATAAACACAAATAAGAATAGAGCGTGTATCAAAAGATGTTTTACATAATTACTCTTAATGATTGAATTAAAGCTCAAATTAAACGAACGAATTTTGTTTTAGCGAGGCATCAGCATTCGACGGATTACAAGTTTGCCTCAAATTTGTCTGTTACGGGAAGATCACGACCCGCTTATATCTAAATCGGCATGAGTATGGAATAGAGAACTAAGCCTAGATTACCATAATTTCACTATTCGCTTGCATTACCATTAAAACCACCAGGATCCAGATCGGATTCGATTCCAGATCCCGTATAGTTCGGTAATCCTCGCCATGCAGCCCATCCAGAAATATACAAAAAATATTGTAAATATAATGTACATTGTTTATATATAATTTTAAGTAAAGAATATTCTAATCTAATATTACTTAAATTGAAAAAACCCGCAGATATAAACCTCAGATCCTGGTTGATATCACTGATTTAACGGAAAATGTTTGTTAAATCATAAAAAAATATAGCTTATTTATATGTTCGATACGAATTATTGAGAAGTCTCTAAAAATTTTAACAATAGGTCTTACGAAGGAAATCAGCACTTGAATAAAAAAGAAATGTTGATTCGTTTTATAAGAAATGTTTAATGCCAAATATTAGAAAATATATGTAATTAAAATTTAATTTAAACTTTACAAAATGTTCCCTTAATAGTATCTTTTATATTTATATTAAAAATTTACGAAGTGATGAATGGTTACTTCTTTTATAAATATAAAATATTACTGTAAAGTTAATAATTTTAAAAGATATAAGTCTAGATAAATGTCAGCTGATTATATGAAAATAATGTATATTAATCGAATAAATTGACACAATGCGATCAACGGAAAATTTGAATTTCTTACATAATTACAAATACTGTATTAGATTCCAGAGTGAACTGCCAAATCTTAACTTTTCTACCAAACCATATCAGATTCATATGGGAATGTGTGGTCGTCCCGATACAAATGAAAGTAGATTACTAGAAGGAAGTGACGTAGTCATTAACGGGCCCTAGTCTTTTATAGTTAGAGTATCATTGAGAAAGACGAGATGACCTCTAATTACAATTATTATTTTTAAATATCGACATATTCTTTCGATTAAAAAAGAAGACTGTTACACACAGTTTAAATCCTTAAATATTTACAGTTTAAGAGGGCTTAATTAAGAAATATTTTCTTCTGTATGTATAAAAATTAAAATTTCTAGAAAGTCGAAAAGAAACTAGAGAGAAAGAAGTCCGAGAATATCCGAATTTCTATAAATAACTACGTGTTAGGTTTTTTCGAGAATGACATTTAAAGTAACGCAAGAGCATATTCGGAAGAAAAAAAATTGTTTTATATATATATAACAATCAGTAGAAAAAGTCTATTTTCACTTGATTTTCTAAAAAAAAGGATTTCCTTATAATACAAAAATCTGAAAGATAGAAAATTCTACTTTAAAATTTCGCATACGAGCTGTGTTAATTCGGAGATGTTACATCAAAAAGACAAGTATTTCTGGGAATTAGCAGGTAAAAAAGCTTCGAATTCGATACTCGGAAAACCCTGTAATGCTATAATTGGAATACGATGTTAAACTGTAGATTGAAAATACGATCGCTTTTGGCGAATCTGTTTTAAGAGAGCCACCGTTAAGAATAAAATGTGCGTGATTGAAATTTCATAGAAATTTTTGACCATAATTTTTTATGACTTTCAAGAAATTTCTAATATTTAGAGTCTCGGCTATCGTAACAGAAGTTTATATTTCGTAAAATATTATTATTTTTTTCATTTTATTTTAAACGAAATTTAACTCCTACAACGCAGAACGTCTAGACAAATTAACGTCTATAGAAAAATCAGATACAAATGATTAAAAATTGAAAATTTGCCAATGACAATAATAAAACATTTTTCTTTTATCATTAAAATAGAAAGACTTTGTGCATAATTTCTAGAAATGGTTAGTTCTATTATTTTAATACAAATTGTTGCGTCACTCTAACTATTAACATTGTTAGAACTAGATTAATTAATATTTTATCCAAATTTTATCTACTTCATAAATAAAAAAATCAGCAAAAAAAAAGTGATGACGACAAATAAAAAGCAAAATCAAATTTAATAAATGCTTAGGAATAACTTTAAAAACAGTTCAAACATTGGCCTACACCGACAAATTAAAAAAAATTAAATATTGAGAATTATATAAATATTTTCTTGTAGAGAATGGACATTCTAAATGAAGAAAATAATTTGATGTTGAATTTTCTAGTAAATCGACAGTGCTGATTATAAATTAGAAGGGAAACAATCGTTTTCTAAATTGAATATTAATCGTTTTGTAGTTTATAAATTCAGAATTGTCGATTCTGCCCAATAACCGTTGTTACGCTACATTCATTTTAAAAATAAAAGACATCCAATTGAAAATTTTGAGCTACTTTTCACATTCATGTGTTAATTTTTTTTAAATGAAAATTCTAATTAGAGTTTAAAGATATACATATTTTATAAGGCACAGTCTAATCGACTAAAATCTACACCTGATTTAAAGCAGGTGTAAACAAAACATCTGGCCTTTTACAGGTGCCCAAAGACTTAGTTAGAAAGAAAAAAAACAATAAAGGAAGCGGAATATTCCATAATAATTATACAAAACAGATTAACATTTGCCAGAGATTGGCAGAAGCTCCTTTATTTTACGAAACTTTTTTCTGTTAATTCTGAACGTAGCGAAATAAACTCAAAGCCCCCATGGTTAGCTTTATAACATTTGCAACTATAGATAGAGATCATCTTCCTAAATGTCAGAAATCTCCAATAAACTTTAAATGTATGTTACGCTATCGAGTAACATTATATCTAATATTTTAAACAGTAAAAATAAGGATGAAATCGTACTTGCAACGTTTAAAACGTAGACTTTTATATAAAATATTTCTTTTATTTTAACTTTTGAAGCGGGTTTAGAAATTTTAAAACGTAGAAACCATGTTTTTAAGGCTCGGAAGTATGAATTTTTAGTGCCATTGAAGTAATTGATAAGGAAAATTTCGACTTTTCTCGAACTCCTCGATGATATCAGTTTTAGTAAATGTTCAAAATAAGTTAAAAGAAAAGATTTTAAGAGCTGTTTCTCGTGATATAAAACATAGTAAAAATAAGTTTCGAACTATTGAAGAAAAATATAATGTTTCAAACCGTAAACTTATGCGCTGTCTACAGACTACATTATAATAAAAATATCAAAAATAATTACGAGCCTGTTATATTTGTCCCGTAAACGTTAAATTGGGTTTTCTTCTTACTTATTTCTGGACACGTTTTATGGAATTTATATATATATATATGTTTCTATATAAATTTCTTAAAACAGTTAAGCGTAATATTTATAGGGCAATAAAAATACGTTGGAAAACAAAATATATTATGCTAACATTATCGGTCATTGAGTATTTCTGAAAATAACGATATCAAAAATTAATAATATAAAAAAACATCAGGTGACATTTTAAAAATGCATAGATTGCCTATCTAAAAACATAAAGTGGCATTTTTGTAAAATGAGTCATGACTTTTGCATCGATTGAGCCCAGAAAAGATCCCAGATCTCGTGATATTAAAATATAACTGAGGAAGTTTAAAAAGAGGTACGTCACAGTAGATCACGAGTAATACACTGAGTAATTCGTACGTTTCTCTTAAACTCTACTAAACTATTTCGTGTAGTGTGTCTGTCACGTGATCGGGGATCGTTAATGCTACTGTGTATCATGTGACAAATATTACTACGACCGGTCACGTCGTTACTACCACTAACAAAGCGATTTTCAAATCTCTCAGGTGAAAAAACGACGGAAACTGCCAGTAAAATTGAACGAACAAAAATTATTTCGATGCATAAATTAATTTAATTTATAATCTAAAGGACAGAGTATTCTCGTACCTAAACGAAGCGCTTCTATTCAGCATTTGCCATCACAAAACTTAGGATGTACTGTACAAACGCATCTTTAGCGTTTGTATAAATCAAGTTTGTGATGTTATAAAAGTTAGACTTAGTCTAGAGAATTTAAATAATATAAAAATACCGGTCTATCTCTTATATTAAATTTCACTAAACGTCACGAGCGAAGAAAGGAAATTATAAAAGACTTGTATACCAACGAATAACGGAAGTGCCAATATTCCGTTCGATTGAAAAAGTTAAGATTAAAAATGATTTAACCAATTAACTTTTAATTACTATATTATATTTTTTTTCCCTAATATTAATTATAGTTATATTGAAAAATTAAATTTTTTATTATATTTAATTTTTTAACATTAAAAACCGTCTTATATTTGTTTTTAATAATTAGGCATATTAAAGTTTTTCTTTATCTAAAATATAAAGAATTGCTTTATATACATACGTTAAATCTATAAAACATATATATTTAAGTTAATATCGTATAAAATAATTCGTTAACTTACGGTTCCTTGAGGGAATCGTAAGACATTTATAAGATTTCGTAAATATTTTTTCCATCAGGAGAGCTTTTTAAGGCTAAATCGGCTATTTGCATATATTTAAATTCTGCAATTCTTTGCTTATATTAAGATTAAAAATCGGTAGACTTCGATTGTTAGTTTCGGAATGCTTCAATCGGAATAAATCCAATATAAAACAATTCGTAGTGACTTTAAAAGGTTGCGATTGCTTGCTTCGAAATGATAAAAACTAAGAATAATTTACGAGAAAGTTTAAAATACAAAGAATAAAATCAGCCTTAATTCTTACAATTTTAAAATCCACGAATTCATTTTTTAAACTCTAGAAACTCGCATCTTATGAAGTCTGTGATGATTACGAAGATAATAATCGCAGTCTTTAAAAAGTGGATTAATTTTAGATAATTTTGCTTTATAACATAGTCAACGTTCTAATGAAATCATAATAATAGAGGGAGATGTGGGAGCGGCTTTCAAACTTGAGGAAAGTAGATTTTTATCTTTAAAAAAATAGAGGAGCAAGAATTTTATCCATTTTAAGATGTTACGAGAACGATAGGACATTTTTGATATTAACACGAATAACCGAGAATGATATGGATAATTTAGAAAATAAGGTATAAAAATCTATATCTAGAAAGGAAAACTTATAGATTCTTGATAAAAATACGGGATTGATTTTTCTTTTATTTTAATATTTCCGAATCATTTCGTAAGCGTGCCTGATACTCACGATAACTTTAATTTTCAATTACCAGCGTAAATAATTTGGTTAATTAGAAATTTTTGTATAAGCGTCTCGCGATCGGGTAGAGATAAGATAGACTTAGTTTATTTAAGGGTTCCCAGAAACTTTTAATTGTGTAATTAGGGGTTGTTTACGCCACTTTTATAACGTTGGGCGCTCAGAGGCGGGAAACGGAATAGGGAAAACTACATTTCCGTTGGAGCGTCTGGATAGGCCTACATAAAAATCCCAACTGCGGGAGAATGTTTGTCCTCGGGACTTTTTGTCATCGGCCACACTCTCTACCCATTAATGATTAAAAAAGCCAGCAGATCGACTAATACTAGCTCTGGGCTAGATTTTGCCATCCATTTTTTTCCCTTCTGTTTGTTTCGCCATCTCTTCTTGTATCAACAGCGTATAATTTTAGAATCGCTGAAGAAAAGGGAAGAAGAGCGTTTCTTTCTTTGGTTCTTTAGGATTTTCCCCCTTAAAATAATCGAAACCCCGCGACATTTTTCTCTCTGACACCTATTTGCACCGATCCCGCACGGAATCGGCGTGAAACTTTGTTTGCTTTGTACGTCCGTGACGTCACTCTCGCACTCCGTAACAATCGCCAGACGTTGATGGATCTCTCGAGTTCATTACTTTAAAAAATCTGCCCCTTACCCCCCTCGGAACGTTCGAGTCAACATACAAATTAAAAACACTGTCTCGTTACCTTGGTGACATTGTCGATCACGTGATCGATGGGCTTTATGCATAGCTAGATGTTGACATAAGTTTCTATTTTGACATGTTTGGAAAAAATACTTACATGTATATCTATATACGGTTTTTTAGCGAAAAATGCCGGAGATCCGCGCTTTATAGTAAACAGCGTACGGCGCGGTGTTTTCTTTTACCATTTTTACTAGAATTTTACATCCAATCGGCTCTCGAACTGTTGAAAATTTTTGTCAACTTAGCCCCAAAAGAGTGTTTCCGTTTAAGAACAGACAAAGTGAACGTTCTTCGCAATTGCAACCTTTTAAAAACGTTATAAAATATTTTTAGAACTGTTCTTTAATATAAATTAAATTAAAGATCTGAAGTATACATTGATGAATTTACGACTACAGGCCTAGAGTTTAAAAATCTCTGATAGGCGAAAATCTTATCGCGACGGCTAAACGAAGAGTTGGATGGAACGATTATGATTAAAAAAAAATAAAAAATGTAAAATTTTACCCCTACACGAAATTAAAAAAGGTTATATATGTATATATATTATCGTTGAAGAAACATTTTTAGATTTTAATCTAACGCTTTTATTCAGAAGCGTCGAAGTGTTTTGACTACATTCATTTACGAAATTAAGTATCACGTTATACGCAGTACATGCTATTCTACCTATAATGTCAAACCGTACTTCGTATAATGAATTTTGTAATCTAGATAAAATGTTTTCGTACCCCAGGTATGTACGATAATGTTTAATTGATTCGAATAATTTTGATATCACGTGATATCTCGTCTCCGATTATATTTTTCTAAAATTAACAACCATAGAATTTTTCGTGACGGAAAGTTTTTAAGACACTCCCCGCCGTTAATTTTTTTTACCCGCCACTTTCATTTTAAAATTTTGAAAAATTAAAATTAATTTCGGAGTATTGTCGACGAATTTCTGAAAAGCATCCCGTGAACGGGAAAGAAGGGCACCTATTTTGGCTTAGGGATGCTCTCACATAATTATGTTAAGCCGCACGGAGGAGAGTTTCCGAACGGGACTTTGTATCATTTCCTTTTTTCAATGTTACGTTACGATCTTCGAATGCTCGTGTTCGATTATAAATTGTCAGAAGCGCGTTTGTCTAACGACCGTTGACTCCGTTGAAACTGTCTTTGACCGACAATGAGATCGGAGATGACGTCAATAAACACGTGCAACACGTCACGGAATCCATTCAGTCGGGCCTTAACAAGTGTCAGATTAAGCGTGGGATGATCGAGGCGATTAAACGGAAACAAAACGACTTAAGTCGGATACGCTACTCACCTTGGAAAGACGTTTTTCGTCCAACACACACTACACACACACGTGGTTCACGCCGTCCGTCACAACACAACCGACGTCATCGGCAATGGTTAGTGAACGGAGCGCACAAGACCAACGGACCAGTCGATTGATAATCCCGTGGGGGTGTTGGGAAAATGTCCCGAGCGGAGTTTGTAGGGGTTGGCGTTGCTACGGGAGACGACGACAGGTGCTGCTTTAAGGTCGAACTACTGTCTGTTGTTTTTAAGGACTTTTTTCCCCCTTCTCCCGGACGAGATCTTTGATTTAGGGCGAGTGGGCGCCGATGGTGTGCCTAAGCGAAGTGGGTCTCTAGGCTATAAGGCTAGTGCGGATGCGTGAAAAGATCGCTTCGAATTTTGTCTTCTCCTAATTGCGGAGTGTTGGAGGATCCTGCCACGGAGGATGAAAAGCCCCTTTGTGAAAAAAGAGTGAATAACCAATCGATAATCATATTAAATAATTTGTCGGCCTTTCGTAAAGTGTGATCTATAATCTTTTTACGTCTCTTCCTGGTAAATCTTAAACTGGTTTTTCTCCTTTATTATTTTTCCAAGCGTAGAATATATATATTTTGGAAGCGCCAAACATTTAAAACTGGCCAAACCGTCGAAAACAAACGAAATAATTTTATTAATTATTTTTAACTCTTACGAAATTAAATTTTATTACTTTTCACATAATATTAAATCCCGTTAATAACCGTAGACGACAGGATATTATGCCATTATTCAGTGTAAGTTTGACGGTTCAAAATATTATTATGACAATATTGTGGCGCGATCCCTTGTCCATTCTACAGCAATCTAGAGACATCCCCAATGTTCCGGGAACTTGGTCCCCCGAACCCCCACACTCATTTCCTGCCTCATCCCTGGGTATTTTAGACATTTCCTGTACAGAGGATTCAGAGGGGAAAGGTCATGACAATTAACTAGAGTGGACTGGGGTCTCTTGGCTTCTTTCACGCTCTTTCTCCATCCGTGCTCAAAACAGAAATAGGATCGTTCACCTAGAGATGTTTCTCTTTTTTCTTCTCGGTTGCTTCACTAATTAATTGTTTCGTGGCTGCTTCGCCAGGTGGAGGTCTTATCGTCCCCTGACGGTAAGACCTAAACGTCACCTGCATCCAATGGACGGGCTTTGGCAACTTGGCTTTTCTTTTTTTTTTACATTCGAGAATCGTTTACGTCTTGTTAGAATTGGATAAGAAATAAAGGCCCCTGTGGGATCGAAAATGGTTCCGAACCACTATTAGATCTTTCAATATGAAATGAAAAATTTTAAATTATTACTTCACTAATTAGATCTAATTTACAGATTAAACGTATAATTTTTAATGTTATCCCATTAATTAAAGATATTTCGACATAATTATAGCTCGGCATCGACCAACTAATTTTATATTCTGCTAAAGTTATTTATTAGTCGAAACAGAAAAACAGCTTCAAACTCTGTTCTTTGTTATTTAATANAGTAATAAACAAAAGATCATTATTATATTAATTATATTATATTATTTTAAAAAGATACTAAGAAATAAACAGAAAATGTTTTATACTGTTTCATTTCAAATATTTTCTTAATTGTTTTTAAGTTAACAAAGTAACAATTTAAAGTATTAAATGTATTTAGGCATTGAAATTGAATCAAAATTATCCGACGCTATAACAACTAATCGCTCTCAAATATATCGACACTGACTCAATTATGATTTAGTTTCTTAAGTTAGTATTAAACAGTATTAAATACGTTAATACTGTTTGAGTAATGAGCTATTTTTATAATATATATTGTAACTATAATGATTTATTAATGAGAAAATAAGAGAAAGTTTTTAAAAACCTTTGGTTTCTTTCTTTTTTTAAATATTGTCAGAATTACTCCGGGCATTGTTTAAAAAAGAATAGCAGTGATATTGACATCATGGCAGAAAATTGAAAATGAAATAAACTAATTTTATTTGATTATCCAAAGAATTTTTCAAAGAAAAGTAGAAAAAAACTTAAATGATTGATCTATAAAGATAGAAAAATATATAAAGAAAAATTTATTTCGTATACTTTACTGTTGATTAAAAGTACAACAGAACCAAGGAAAATGAAGAATGAATTACAGTTTATTGTGTCGATTAATAATGAAAGTTGATTGGATTGATTAGCTTATTTAAAATGAATACATGGGGACCTAAACTTAATCGCGATTTCTCGGAAATTCGCAGTTTGAGAGAATTTAGAGTTGTCTTGTCAAGAAGTTATCAAGAATTGCCAAAGTCAAGAATTCTAAGTTAACAGAACGAGCAATTATTTATTGTGACGTTGTCTCAATTCTAGGCTGAAATTTGTAATCATATTTTTGAGTTATTTCATTTAAAATATATGTACAAATTAGTAGTGGCTTGCCCCTGTACATCATACTTTTCCTTTAACAATAGAGTCGTGCCGGTCATCTATCTAACACTTTTCAGGGGAAAAGTTTCGAATTGAAATAACATGACTTTCAGTGCAAAACAGAAGTTCTTATATAGTTATTTAGGTTTCCTGCCGCTAAGGTTTCAATATCTGGTCTCGAATTTTTTCTATCTAACTCTGTTCCTGAGATTAAGGACAGACGGCCGGACGGACGACTGTGGGAATTTATGGGTCTACAATTTTGTCAAATTGCAGTCCAATAATTTAGATTTGGTTAACTTATTTAAACAAACAAAAATGGTCTATTTGACTGTTATTCGTTTGATATTCAAGTTTAATCATATCATTTTTATTTTTAGCGTTTCGATTGATTCCTTTTTTTAATTTTGTGCTTATGTTAATACAGTTTCATATTTCTAGTAGGCGCTTTTCTTTAATGAATAAAATAGATCTTTATGTAATTTTAAAAATGTCTTATGTTTGTCTGATGTTTGCATGTTGGTTAGGCTATAATATATATTTTTTTTTCAATAAAATATTTCCCTTCAGATCGATAAAGACTGAAGTAATCAACAGAAATTTCTGTTTAAAACTATTTTACAATTCCGTAACCGGCCGATATGAAAATAAGCTAAAGGCTTTAAAGCATCCAAGGAATTCGATTGTATTAACCTATCATCCTAAATATGACATTATTTTGACCTATTTTATTTTTAATAGCTTGTAGGATATTCGTCATTTGGATGCAGTCTTTTATGCCTTAGAAGCAATCGGTTTAATTCGGCAAATGATACCGCTGTCAAGTAAAATTTCATCACAAGCAATTTGTAATAAAATCAAATTTGAATTTTTTTTTGTAAATAAAAAGTTTAGTTATGTTTGAATAAACGTTAGTTGTAATATAGCCATATTAATAAACGAGATAGTTAATTTTGTTTTTCCGAAACTAGTTTTCCGTCATGTTAAAAATTATCTGGTGATCTTGATTTCAGAATGAAAGGTCATCAAAAACCGGCGCAGACCGCATTCGGATCGTAGTGAATTAGACTATACGATCTTCATATATTCAAGGCAAAACGTTTTATTTTAGAAATGTTATGAAAAAATTCGATAAAGTTTACTCTAGATCTTTCACATGAATGAAATTATTAGTTAAGTCTGTAATTAATGTAGGCCAGTAATAGAGTACAACAGCAATAATAATGAAAGCCGCATCTTTTTAAATAAGCAATCTTAAAGTCTAACAATGAAGAATGCTAAAAATTCCTCTAGCAATATTTTGATATTCCATTCAATTCGTTGAAGCGATTGAACGGAATTCCAGAATATGCGATCGGAGATTGTTCTTAATTAAGATGCTGATGTAGGCCTGTATTTAAAATATTATTAATTTTCAGTTTCACTGGTAACATTCTCAAATACAAAAGAAAGAATCACACAAAGAAAATTTAATTCGATAGGCTATATATCTAATAAAAATAATTTTTTTAGAATTAGAATGTTATATAATTGAAAATACAGACGAGAATTTTTTTATTAAGCCTGAATATGTACTAAAGATGATTTTCTTTACATTAATTCAATCAAAATATAATTTTAAGTTTCCGCTGTTTAGTGTAGCAATGTCGATCCACGGCCCATGGGCCAGAGTCGGTCTGCCGCACAATTTACTCCGACACGCAAAGATACTTGAAGGATCAGTTTACGATAAAAAAAAATAAGGGTTATAAATAACACAGTTTTCTAATTTGTTTAACTTACTGTCGATTAAATCAAGTAAAAAGAAAATATACGTAGGCCTATATTGCTTATCTGTCTTATCTGTAAAGGTATATCTGAATATATACACGTTTTTCGGAAATAGGCTATTTATTATATACTTGGAATATGTAAAAATATTTGTGGTTCTATGACTTAGCCGCCGAAAAAAGTTTGGGTATCTCTGGTTTACTGTATAACATTTTATATTATAANTTTTTTTTTTTTAACTACAAAAACTTTATTTCTGAATTATTATATTAACTTTCTTATTTAATTTAATCTTTGAATAATTGTATTTTTTTTAAAATACAATTTGAATTATTATTACTCATTTAAAAATATGCCAAATTGTAAGCTTCGACATGGAAAAGTCAAATGTCAAACTGTGTAAATTAAATTTTCCGATGTAGTCTATGTTCCTGAAATTAATTTTAGGTGTGCTGATTTACTAATTTCTAAATTAGTAAATGGACCTACGGATAGAATGTAAATCCTAGATACTTAAGAAAATTATTATTTAAAAATTTGTATTGGAAGACTAGTTTATAACTCTAAAATCGTTGTAATCGAATCTAATAGTTCGAAATACTACAAATGCATATGTATTAGAAGTCATTTGCATTTATTAGATTTAATAGTTAAATAGCACGTCATACTTTAACCGATAGAAAATAAAAATAGTCGAATGCTCGATAATAAAATATCTGTTTGGTAACTTACTTTCTGTAAAATTTTTCGGTTAAAAGAATTATAATTTTAGTAAGGTTTTAAGTTTTTAAAAATCAGTGCAAATGGTCTTAATGATTAAAACAGTTGGCGCTTATAGAGTTCGAAGCATTTTTAAATATTCTAGTTTGCAGTTAGCCTATGTCAGTAGATGATTTCCAACAATCGCTGACATGACTATAATCTTCCGATACGGTTGCCGTAACAAAGGTCGGTATGCTTCCCTTCTTTATAATGAAATCATCCAAGTTTAATAAAATCATCCCAATTTTCTAAAAGTGCACATTTAATCGTCGCTGGCCTAATGCCGCGTCTGCATTATTGTCACGATTGGTTTCTTCCATATAATAATGCATCGATTATCCGAATTAATTGAGAATTCATTGATTTGGATAATCGATTTTGTTCAATCGATGACGATAAAAATAAACTTTCTGAATATTTTTTTTATTTTTTAATATGCGTATCGGAATAAGAACTGTAACGCATGCCACAATTAAAGATGTCTCAAAGGTTATGGGCTTTAACAAATCAAACTAATGAATGAGTGTAACGTTGGAGCGTAAAATGAATTTAAGGATATTTTTTTTAATATTATATTTTAAAATTATAGGGAGAATCGTGTCTTCTCTACGTGATGAATCAAACTAGAAAAATAAAGCAGAACGATACTCATTCATATAAAAACAAATAAGTAAATTTTATGTATTGTATTTTAAAAACTGGGAAATTTATAGAACTCATTTCGAACGATAACATTTTCCTTTTTTTTTTATAGGTTTTCTTTTCCTTTCGAAGAAGTAAGTCATATTGTTTAGCGTTAAAAATGATGCATATGCATATTTGCTCTAATTTTTAACGGGAGATGAAAAAATCTTGCTAATCCATATTCAAAATTATATATAATAAAAGAATTGATTGATTGCATCCATTTTTAATCTCTCTAATTAAAATGTCAATAAGTTAGGGTATTTTTTATTAATAAAAAAAAATCGAAGTTTAAAATTTGTGGAAAGCAATGAATCATTTTATTGAATTGAATATAAAAGGATTTCCGAGGGCAAAAAAAATTAATGTTCCTTCAAAGATATGATTTATGGCATTCTCGAAACTTTTATTAAAATTATTCCCTTCCACCTAAAATAATAATTACATAAATTTGCATTATATAAACGAATATACTATTAAAGTAATGGAATCGTTGTATTTTTCATCTAATTGCGACTTGTTAAGTTTCCTACTTCTTTTCTGCCTCGCCATAGAAGTTTTTAACGTAATTATTGGTTATTTTTAAATGCTTAATTAATAACTCGGACGTAAAATATTTTCGTTAGGTTTTATGGTAAGTTTTAGCGCGGGTAGAAGACCCGTATTTTTAAAAGTTGACGTTTAACACAAATTTATACCGCAAATACACATTATGGCCAAAGAGAGGTTTGAGGGAAGGGAGTGAGCGAGAGGGGGGAAAAAAAAGATGGTCGAATTACAAGAGATAATAATTAACATATCTTTTACACACAGTCTCTCGCCACGGTTCAATTTAATTAGCGTACGGCTGCCAAGTCAAGATAATGAGTCGTGGACGTTGGACGAATTTTTATGCGACCGAACGAAATTAAAATTCTCGACTCTTCTGGTCCTTGTTGTTCGATGTCAAGCTGACGTCTTCCAAGTCAAAAAAGTTTTTTGCTTGTTATGTTTGTTAAAATCTCGAATAGGTCCTCTTTAAATGAATGTTTAAAATTTTCTGCATATTTTTTTCCCCTCCCCTGTTTTGTTTTTAAAAACACTGCGCCAGTTTGAAATTAGATAAAATCGATTTTAAATAATCGATGTAATTATATATTCGAGTGTAGTGGGAATTCTAAACCAATAAGAAAACCTCTGAATTAGCCCGCATAATCTTTTTTAGGCATCGTTTCACTTTCAAACTGTGCATAAATATCTTATATGTCTAGAATGCAGTGCAACTTTTTCTACCATTATATTTTATATAGATTAAATTCAAAATACAATTTTGTCATTAGAAAAAATTCAAATATAAAGATGCGATAGAAAGTTATTAAAAAGAGTTGAAAAAACTTCATTTTTAAATTAAATTCACAAAAATATTAATTCGTGAGTAAACAAGATTGGTTAAAAAAAAGAAAAATTAATTTAGTCAATTAAAAACTAAATATGTCTCGTAAATTATATATATAAGATTAAGTCACATGTGAGTGTTCTAAACCAATTAAAACGCAACAGTCACGTCATAATATGATGCCAGGTGAATATTATTAACCAATTAAAATATAACGAAAGGAAGATGAAGATTTCAGAAGTTGGTTCTATCCTAAAAAAATAAATCGAATTTAAAATAATTGGAGCCATAAATAATAATTAATTATTAGATGATTTTACCATGTTTTATATATATATTTTTTACCGCTCGAGCAAATAAACTATTTTAATAAATAATAAAATGAAAATGAGTATACGGTTAGTACCTAATTGTCTATTGATCTTATTAGTGTATTTTTTAATACGTGTTCTGTAACAATTAACACTAAGTTTAGGAGCTGTAAAAAGACATAAATTCGCTTTAAATAGTAAAATAGACTTAATTGCAGTGACGTAATTTTTACATCCGGATATGAATTATCTTGGCCATCCCAATTCTTGATGAGCCAATTTGGTACTTCCAGCCGTCTTGCAAACGTAGTTTTAATTGCAAGGAAACTTTATTTATATTTTAATAAAACCGATTTAATATTTTAAAAATATATTTACGTATATAGAATTTAAAATATATTTAAAACTCTCTAAATAAATGGGCATTTTTATATATTTCGATTAGTTTTCACGTTCAAATTTTTGCAATTCTTACTTATAAATAGAATTTAATACAAACCTATATATAAATATACGTTCATATATATTTAATAAAATTAGAATTTGCGATTAGAAGAAAGGATCTTGTGTAGTAAAATGTATTTGGAAAGAAAACCGTTAGCGATCATTTCGAATGAACTAGAATAAAGTAAAATTTAAAAGCCCTATTAAGAGTATAAACTACAAACATTTTTAAATACGTATTCTAGTATTTGAACTATGTTTTTTTACAAACTTTTTTGCACTCTCAACAGTAGTCTTTTCGAATATTTTTGAATGTATTCATTTCTTTTGAGTTTTGATTTATATTAATTCGAGCTTAAGTATATTCGAAAATTATAATATAGAATAGCTTTATCGATATTACTTTATAGAGTTGAATAAAATTAAAATTCAGTATGCAAAATAATCTTCATTGCTATAACAAAGAGATATAATTAACGTAAATACGTAAGAAAGTTAGAATATTTCCTGAGAGTAAGAAGTTGGTCTTTCAGAGAAGGAATAAAAATAGAAAATTTAAAAGTAGGCTAAGTAACCTTACTACTGAACTCGACGTTTATAACGAATTTTACAGATTTAAAAATAGATGCGAGTATCATCTAGTTAAAGTGCGGTAAGTATAATTAGACATAAAAAAATTCGAAGATTTTACTATATGTTTACGTTTATAACGATATTTTTTATATCTGTACTTCAAAAAAAATTGAAAAAAGGGTTCATATTCGCAGTTTTTGTAGTAATGTTTACGAATAGACAGACGGCTTTCTTTTAAATATATTTTTGATAAAATCAAAATATAAGTATTTCTATTAAAAACCTCGCAAACGGCGGCAAATTAGGTGGTAGAGCCGCACGTAATGCGTCTTAATATTACTATCGATGTTGGCGTTAGTTAACAGTTGTGTAGCGTCGAATAAAAAGAATATGTTTTATTCTCGTAGCGACTCGGTTAGAAAGAATTTAGTCTGGTTTAATTTTATTATCATTTTTCACTTTACGCACCCTCGCCCTGCCTTATATAACGCCCGCCGGCTCGACACAGCTATTCGCCCCGCCCTCGTTACCACTATGAGTAATTGCTTAAACAAACTATTTTCGCGTAGGATTAAAAATTCTCTTTTGCAAATTCCATTTGAGGTATAAATGCTTAAATCTATCGTTTAATTACGCACAACTGGTCTCCCTTTAAAATGCACTTTTACCAACAACCACTTCTCAACCGGGCTTCATTTGTCCTTTCGGATAAATTCCGCTATCGGCTATAATACCAATTGGTTTCAATGTTTATTATTGAACGAATTTGTTATTTAGGAGAAAAATGAATTTGTTGCCTTTCCTCCCTTGAGCGTTGCCATACAACGTTTAAAGTTCGCCAGCGTTTTATTGAAATACTTTCCGTTTGGTTTATTTCGCCACCGAACTTTCTTTTATAAAAGAAAATGATAGAAGTTAAGGTACTAAATGAATTTAATCTCACTAGTTATATAAATATATATTTTACAAAATAATTTGTTTAAAATTAAGATATAACTCCGAGATATCGCGCAATTTTTATCACAGTTAAATGATTTTAAGCTTTTAAAACTTTTGTAAAATTATATAGAATTTTATTTTTTGATGTTTGTAACAATGAATTTTACTCATAAATTAAAATTAATTATTACAAATACTAATTAATAACCTAGATTCTTCTTAGTAACTAATCTAGTAATAGATACGATGCTACAAAATTACTTAAATTATTCACTTTTTAATACATTACTGATTTGAAATTATGCTAATTATTCTAATTATTCCACTTATATAATAGAATATTAAAAGCCTATACAATAAATATTATGATTGTTTGTTATTAGGCCTACACTTATCGTAGATTGGGATCTTTAATTATAGGTTTACCGACGTTAAAAACACGCTATGCGTTTTTTACGAGATGAATTCTTGTTATTTTTACCTTTCAAAAACATCGAGAAGTATAAAATAATAATCTAAACCAATTTAATTAGACTCTAAAATTATTATTACTAGCAACCTTTTTCCAATGGTTACTTTGAACTTATATAAAAAAAAAGATCAAATGTTAGTTTTAATAGGATAGATCTAGTGATAATTACACTGATTGTAGTTAACATTAAGTTATCTTAATCTTACGTCACTTTAATCATATCTACCTTGATACTTGATAGACTAAAGTTACCCCAGTTTACGGTAATTTGCTTACAGTAAAAGTTTAATAAAACATGGAGAGATTTACAGTATAAATAGTTTTATTATTAATTTTGATTTTAAATGTTCATTTTTTAAAGCTTAAAATAATTTTTTTAATTCAAAACAGTTTAAAAAATGACATTAGAAATTTCTTTAAATTAATTGGGAAAAAATACAACAATGAATGTATTTTTTCCATCGACATAAGAAATTTTTTGTTATTGTATTCGTGCGTTTTGGTTAATATTTTGAATTTTATTTATTTAAAAGAAAGTTTTATCCTCTTAATCTTAACTAATTGATTTCCCTTGTGAATTAGATAAAGAAGTAATAGAAAATTGCGGCAAACATAAAATTTTAATTTACGATGATTCAGAATTGTTCGTTTCTTTGACTAAGAGATTTGATTTGATTTCATACTTTTGCGGTTGGGATATCGAGTATCTTAATCGTATCTTTAAACTTTTCTGGATAAACTGTAGTATTTACCAAAATTAAGAGGAGAAAAAAATCGGAACCATATCTACTGTATGTAACAAATAGAGAAAGATGACATGGACATAAAAAGAAAATTAACATTAATTAATGGAAGTAATGAATCATTGTAAAATTCCCTCATTTGTTTTTTGCTTTTAAAAAATGCAATCAAATAATGTACACGTGGCTAGTAAAATCAAACACACTCATCCATTTATTAATCTTATCATTTCATCAGGAGATAAGGAAATTTTGAATTTTTTTTATAGCAGCGCAGTTAAAATATTCGAAGCGTGTCAAAAATTAAATTATTCAATGATAAAAAATTATAATTGCCTTTAATTAAACATGAATAATTGTTTTTATTGTTGATTTTTCTATCATGGAGTTTTTTAATTCGAAAGGAAAATGTTGTTTTCTTTCTAGAAATATCTTTTAAAGAATAAATGAATTTTTTCTTTTTTTTTATTTTTATGAAAAATTGAAATTTATATATATGCAAATATTAGCTTCATTAATTTAACTGTTTTATTAATATTTTTGAATTCGAAATTGGAATAGTAATGAACGTTATAAAGCACTAAAGATAAATTTACCTTTTTTCTTTTTAGTGGGGGTTAAATAATTAGAATGGTACTTGAATTATTTTAGAACAAATGATAAATTTTTCAACAGCTTAAAGTAAACCGTTAAAAAATTATTGCAAATTTACAAATATTAGATTCAATTATAAGGTTATTAAGAAAAAATGTTCGGTGAATAATGGAGCTAATCTTCATAATAACCAATTCGATATATTCTTCCATTTTTGTATAAAGTTTTACTAGATTTCACCTTTCTTCGTTTTTCCTAAAATCGTTTTTCTTAGGGAAATGATACGATCTAATCGTGTCATCCGAAGCGCTGCCACGCCATTGGACATCGTTACAGAAGAAACCAATCATACAGCATTTCCATTTGCGTCATTGTATTCCTGCTGATCTGGGATGATCAGTTTTACAAAAAAAAAAAAAGAAAAAAAAGAAGAAGGGGAAAAATGTTTAAACACGATTTATCCGAAAATCGCTGAAAGAAAATAAATGCTTATAAGCAAATCTTATCAACGTAAACTGATTTTAATATGATATTGTCACAAAAATTGTGTTGCCATAATAGTATGTGTTCGTTCTTCCCTTCTAAAAAAATTAATGCTAAAGTTGCGCCGGATAATTAAGAAATGTGCAAACGATCGATGTGCATTTTTTAATATTTGCTGAAATAAGAAAAAGCGCGAAAAGAGAAATCTTTTACATTCGATGATTAGCCGACATTGATGAGAAATTCTCGAAATAAAACCGTTTCGGTGTATCAAAAACGAGTATTATCTTTATAGTAATAGATCCAATTATGCTAGGATAGTTATTGGAAAAGTATTTTAGTATAACAACTAATTAACAAATCAATAAAGACATTACAAAATTATAGTAATTGTATATTTTCGTGCGTCGAACAGACGTGTGCTTAACAACATGAATTCATTTACCAATGCTCTAGTTTTACACACGTTCAAAAAACACATACTGTATATCGGCTGACAGACCTTCGATATGACTTATGAAAAAGTAAAAAAAAAAATAAATAAATAAGGTGCTAAAGTGATTTAATAAAACGAATTATGGAAACAGATTGATGTTTCGTTAGTTTATGTTTTTCTATTTTGGAGAGAGAAAATTGCGATAATAATAAACTCGTAGGAAAAATTGTATCGAAACAGAACAATTACGATGATGACTGTCACAAATGTTGCAGATATAAGCCTATATACTCGATACAGAACTGTTAATCGCGTGACAATTCCTGACAGCCGGCAAGGTGAATGTCCAGTTGACAAGAATTTGGATTATTGTATACACGCTAAAGCGTTTGTTAATAGGAGACTTTTTGTTTAAATATGATTGACTGATGTGTATTTTTTAAAGCTTTCTGTTTTGATTTTTTACTATTTAATCGAAAGTTTAAATATGTTCGGACAATAGATTTTTTTTTAGTTTTTTCTTTCATTCATTCTTAACTTAGAAGAATGGTTTTTAAGCCTATATATATCCGGTATATATGTTTTGATGATGTGTGCCGATGGATTCGAAATGTATATTTTATTATTCTAATGCAGGGCGGATTGAGTGATGAAGTATTTCTATTTTCGTTTTTCTTGGGAATTGAAATGAAATAAAAACTTAAATATTTTTCTTTCCTACTTTGATATTAAAAATTTAGTTAAAAATAGATTAGTGCTACTGAAAGTAAAATGTTATTTTTATCAACTCTTAACGTAAACGTCAATTGAAAATTTAGAATATTTTTGAATTTATATTAATAAAACACATGATTATTATGTTTTGATTGCTTCGAATTCGTTTTTTTTTTTTCCGAAGAGTTATGACTTTATATACTGTTCTTTAAAATTTGTCTTTGTTTAACTGAGTTTGTTAAAAATAAAGAAAGGCAGGGGGTATAGTGGTGTGACCGGAGGCTAGGGAGACCAGGGGAGGCCCGGAGGCCAGTCTAGAAGCAATTGTGTGTGTTGTGTGTGTCATCATTTCTTGTGTTCATTCAGTAAACGTAATATATATACTGTATATATATTTCAAAATTTCATGGAGCTTTTCGGTTTTGTGCTTGCAAAACTTCAGTACCAGTATAAAAGATTAACTTTTGCAGAACTTAATTTAAATTTTATATTTCCGATTAATGGATAAAAAGTTTAGGTTCGTCATAGTGAAAAGGAATCTATATAACTATAATGTTTGATAACGAAATTCAACGACAATTAGAAATTGCGCGATCAGGAATATAATAATCAGAAATATTTTAGTAAGAAAAAGTAAGAAATTTATAATGTATGACCTATATTATTTTCACTATATCGTTCTGTTCTGAAGATTGAAGTAATTAGTAGCTAATCATGAATCTTCTATGCGCGGTTGAATATTTAGAACTTCTTTTTGTATTCAGACTGTAAATTGCTAACTTTATTAATTTTGATATCAAACGAATACAAAATGTATGTTCTTTTGTTTTTCATTGACGAAAACGGATTTCCCGATGGCGCAGGAATTTTTTATTTTGACGATATTTTCTATTTATAACAGTATTTAACGAAGTAGTCTTTGCCCTAAAAGCAAATTCAAATGTTTGTCCAACAAATCTCTTTTTAAATTTCTGATAAATTAATATACAATATTCATTAATTATCTATTCTTACAACATCGAAATATTCCAATTAAATATTTATAGAAATCGTATAAGTTTACATTCTTGCCACAAAAGATGTAGACTTAGTACAATAAAATTTAATATTCCTTATCGTATCAGAAAGTAAATAGGCGTCTCAATTAAAATTCCAACAATGTCATTAATTTTTTC
Source organism: Centruroides sculpturatus (assembly GCF_000671375.1). Classification (NCBI taxonomy): domain Eukaryota; kingdom Metazoa; phylum Arthropoda; class Arachnida; order Scorpiones; family Buthidae; genus Centruroides; species Centruroides sculpturatus. The sequence continues at coordinate 124,917 of NW_019384663.1, read as the reverse complement.
AAGACCACAACATGTTTCCACTGGTTATTAAGGAAAAACAGTCCTTTTTTTATATATATTGTTGAACCTAGTGCTATACAAACAACGGGATTACTCTTGTCTCTATGTATACACTAAGACCTCGTCGATAATTCATGTCTTGGGAAGAGGAGATGAGAGTCTCTGCTCGCGGCTATCCGGTCACTAACGCCACCTGTCGTTTAGCCAAGATGTCTCTTTTGTTTTTCTTTTATATAAGTATTTTCTTCCTTATACTTGAACAAGAAAGATATTCTAGCCTATTTGTTACGTATCGAATAAACCGGTGAACCGATTAAAACCACGAAATTTCACCTCTTTTCTCTTTTTAAAATGAAACATTTCTACATTTCTCAGATGTCCCGCAGAAAAATCTCCTTTCGAAAATTAAAACACTTCGAAACTCGAGTTTAGATGTTTAAGAATTATTATTTAAGATAGCCAATTATCTCCTCGTATAGATTACTGAAACTAAATGTAAGATCAATGTAAATACGGAAACAAATCTCCGAATCATTGTAACTACTGCTTAAAAAGATCATTTTGATGTTCATTATTTTGCAATTGTTTGTTCGAATAATTTAGAATATTATAAAATTAAACGGTTAGGCAGTTGATTATTACAAAAGATTGATGACTGCGCTCGATAATTTTAGCTTAATTGTGGAGATGTAATTAATATGTTGATATAAACTAATTCAGGTATTGATATACATACTGTTTAATTATTCTAAAGCATTATCGTTCAGTTGACGATATTAACGCCGAAAATTATTTTATAAATATGAATGATTTTTCGAAGTGAGGCATTAGGACTTTTAATTAAAACGGAAAGAAATAAAATAATCCTAAGTTTAAAACGAAAGATAATGGTAATTTGCTAAGTAATTAATCCAACTAAATTTAACCAAGACGGACAGAAATAGTTGCAGAAAGGAATTAAAAATAATCTAGATGGATGCAATAAGATAAAAATTAAATCCTGCAAAAAGAATATTAAATCTTGAAATTAAACTAAATTCTCGAGATGTTCATTTTATGGTATAGCAAGCACAATATTTATAGAGAGGCCTAAATTTAACATGAAGGGAATTTTTTAGAAAGTGAAATTTTTCCTGATTTATATTTGCTAACTACCCACAAAAATTTTATTAGTTTCTACAGTTAATAATACTAATTATTATGCCATTTAAATACCGTTTTCAGATATATGAATAATTTATAAGTATACCTTACTGTATGTAATAAATATATAAAATTTTGAATTCCAATTATATGCAAACTAAGTTTTGAAGTGTTTATTTGGAGAAAAAGTCGAGCTATTTAAGTAACTAAATAACTTTTAATTAATCTCAACAAATAGTTTTTGTCAAATTTTTTAAAGTAAACATGGTGTTCTGTTGAATTTAATTCGATATCCCTGATGTTATCTATCGATAGAAAAATTCTAGATCGATTCCCATCTGTTTATAAGTGATAGAGACCGTAGCGAGTGATGAGCATTTCTTACATCAATCCCAAGAACTATCTCGTACAATATATGAACTGAACTTTTGAGATATTTTCTAAAAAATCATATGGATTAGTGTTAAAATTTTTAAAGAATTATGGCATTATTAGTATAGCTAAATAGTAATAAATAAAAGATCATTATTATATTAATTATATTATATTATTTTAAAAAGATACTAAGAAATAAACAGAAAATGTTTTATACTGTTTCATTTCAAATATTTTCTTAATTGTTTTTAAGTTAACAAAGTAACAATTTAAAGTATTAAATGTATTTAGGCATTGAAATTGAATCAAAATTATCCGACGCTATAACAACTAATCGCTCTCAAATATATCGACACTGACTCAATTATGATTTAGTTTCTTAAGTTAGTATTAAACAGTATTAAATACGTTAATACTGTTTGAGTAATGAGCTATTTTTATAATATATATTGTAACTATAATGATTTATTAATGAGAAAATAAGAGAAAGTTTTTAAAAACCTTTGGTTTCTTTCTTTTTTTAAATATTGTCAGAATTACTCCGGGCATTGTTTAAAAAAGAATAGCAGTGATATTGACATCATGGCAGAAAATTGAAAATGAAATAAACTAATTTTATTTGATTATCCAAAGAATTTTTCAAAGAAAAGTAGAAAAAAACTTAAATGATTGATCTATAAAGATAGAAAAATATATAAAGAAAAATTTATTTCGTATACTTTACTGTTGATTAAAAGTACAACAGAACCAAGGAAAATGAAGAATGAATTACAGTTTATTGTGTCGATTAATAATGAAAGTTGATTGGATTGATTAGCTTATTTAAAATGAATACATGGGGACCTAAACTTAATCGCGATTTCTCGGAAATTCGCAGTTTGAGAGAATTTAGAGTTGTCTTGTCAAGAAGTTATCAAGAATTGCCAAAGTCAAGAATTCTAAGTTAACAGAACGAGCAATTATTTATTGTGACGTTGTCTCAATTCTAGGCTGAAATTTGTAATCATATTTTTGAGTTATTTCATTTAAAATATATGTACAAATTAGTAGTGGCTTGCCCCTGTACATCATACTTTTCCTTTAACAATAGAGTCGTGCCGGTCATCTATCTAACACTTTTCAGGGGAAAAGTTTCGAATTGAAATAACATGACTTTCAGTGCAAAACAGAAGTTCTTATATAGTTATTTAGGTTTCCTGCCGCTAAGGTTTCAATATCTGGTCTCGAATTTTTTCTATCTAACTCTGTTCCTGAGATTAAGGACAGACGGCCGGACGGACGACTGTGGGAATTTATGGGTCTACAATTTTGTCAAATTGCAGTCCAATAATTTAGATTTGGTTAACTTATTTAAACAAACAAAAATGGTCTATTTGACTGTTATTCGTTTGATATTCAAGTTTAATCATATCATTTTTATTTTTAGCGTTTCGATTGATTCCTTTTTTTAATTTTGTGCTTATGTTAATACAGTTTCATATTTCTAGTAGGCGCTTTTCTTTAATGAATAAAATAGATCTTTATGTAATTTTAAAAATGTCTTATGTTTGTCTGATGTTTGCATGTTGGTTAGGCTATAATATATATTTTTTTTTCAATAAAATATTTCCCTTCAGATCGATAAAGACTGAAGTAATCAACAGAAATTTCTGTTTAAAACTATTTTACAATTCCGTAACCGGCCGATATGAAAATAAGCTAAAGGCTTTAAAGCATCCAAGGAATTCGATTGTATTAACCTATCATCCTAAATATGACATTATTTTGACCTATTTTATTTTTAATAGCTTGTAGGATATTCGTCATTTGGATGCAGTCTTTTATGCCTTAGAAGCAATCGGTTTAATTCGGCAAATGATACCGCTGTCAAGTAAAATTTCATCACAAGCAATTTGTAATAAAATCAAATTTGAATTTTTTTTTGTAAATAAAAAGTTTAGTTATGTTTGAATAAACGTTAGTTGTAATATAGCCATATTAATAAACGAGATAGTTAATTTTGTTTTTCCGAAACTAGTTTTCCGTCATGTTAAAAATTATCTGGTGATCTTGATTTCAGAATGAAAGGTCATCAAAAACCGGCGCAGACCGCATTCGGATCGTAGTGAATTAGACTATACGATCTTCATATATTCAAGGCAAAACGTTTTATTTTAGAAATGTTATGAAAAAATTCGATAAAGTTTACTCTAGATCTTTCACATGAATGAAATTATTAGTTAAGTCTGTAATTAATGTAGGCCAGTAATAGAGTACAACAGCAATAATAATGAAAGCCGCATCTTTTTAAATAAGCAATCTTAAAGTCTAACAATGAAGAATGCTAAAAATTCCTCTAGCAATATTTTGATATTCCATTCAATTCGTTGAAGCGATTGAACGGAATTCCAGAATATGCGATCGGAGATTGTTCTTAATTAAGATGCTGATGTAGGCCTGTATTTAAAATATTATTAATTTTCAGTTTCACTGGTAACATTCTCAAATACAAAAGAAAGAATCACACAAAGAAAATTTAATTCGATAGGCTATATATCTAATAAAAATAATTTTTTTAGAATTAGAATGTTATATAATTGAAAATACAGACGAGAATTTTTTTATTAAGCCTGAATATGTACTAAAGATGATTTTCTTTACATTAATTCAATCAAAATATAATTTTAAGTTTCCGCTGTTTAGTGTAGCAATGTCGATCCACGGCCCATGGGCCAGAGTCGGTCTGCCGCACAATTTACTCCGACACGCAAAGATACTTGAAGGATCAGTTTACGATAAAAAAAAATAAGGGTTATAAATAACACAGTTTTCTAATTTGTTTAACTTACTGTCGATTAAATCAAGTAAAAAGAAAATATACGTAGGCCTATATTGCTTATCTGTCTTATCTGTAAAGGTATATCTGAATATATACACGTTTTTCGGAAATAGGCTATTTATTATATACTTGGAATATGTAAAAATATTTGTGGTTCTATGACTTAGCCGCCGAAAAAAGTTTGGGTATCTCTGGTTTACTGTATAACATTTTATATTATAAGTCAAAATATATAATATATTAAGCCTTATATAATTAAAAGTTATTACTTTTAATAAAGTTTTTGTGTATATTATTTGAATATACTTTCTGAACAAAAAAAAATATTTGTATATGATTAACTAACAATTTCTTCAGTATAGACGTTTTTGAATATATTCTGTTCTTAGATTTTTATTAGAAAATTGCAGAAATTTAGAAATTTATATATATATAGACTTTTTCCCCTATAATACAGGACAACAAATTTTAACTTTTCTAATTTTTCTTGAGCTTTTGTACATAAGTTCGTTTTATACGTTATTTCTCTTGATTAAACTAAGAACAAAATATTTCCATTACGTCATGATAAGAAAATAAAAGCCAACTTATTTATTATTAATTTTATTGGTAATAAAAAAAGTACAAATGTACATTAAAATTTAAAAAGTATTTTTTGCCACTTTTTATTTATATAATGCACTTTTGGTTATTGAAATCAATGTACAGGAATAGTCAGCCATTTCGCATTCCTTTTAAAACTTATTTGCGTGTGTATTAGGAGTGTATTAATGTTATCGAGAATTTCTGAATAATATGACATGGTGGCCAAATTTCGAAATTAGTTTAACAATCAACATAAAAAGAACCAACATAATACACTTAACAAAGCATAAGTAAAAACAAGTCATATTGTAATTTAATAATTTGTTTACTATATTCTACAATCTATAAATTTTTAAACGTTTTCAAATAAAATTTAAATAATTCGTTTTTACAAATAACTGAAATGAAAAGTATTGTGCAATAAAATGATTTTGAGAGAAAATGGCGGATTAATGTTTTCTTATTTATTTTCTGCAATCTCATTTATACGAGGGAAATAATTTATCTCTTACTGTTGCTACGGCATAGTCTATTCTTTCTTCTCTCTCTTTCTCAAAATAAAATGGTAATCGTTTGAAAATTTTGAATTTAAAAATATACAAGTTTATTCCTACATAAATTTTAATTTGGTTGTACGTTATTGAGGAAGAAATATATCATTTTACATGTAATATATTATTTGTAGATTTAAAATGATAAGCCGAATAACTTTACGATGACGATAAACTTTGAGATTGTATAAGTTCGTTTGGATCGTCGAACATTTAAGTTCTTGGTCAAAAATAATTCCATTCTTGACTAAATAACTAACCTATTTTGTATACAAATATTTCTAGAATTATTTACAACTTGAACTGTGTGTACAAATCTTAGGCTAACCCCGTAAAAAATGTTTGTCAATAGTCAAATAGACTTGTTACACAACCGAAAATGTAAGCGAAATGATAAATAATGTTAATAACTATAAAATAAAAATACTTCTATTCGGTAAAAAAAATAAAGTTTAAGTATCAGGAATTCGGATTAAAAATGTTAAAATATATTTTTTTATACTGCAATTCAGCGAACAAAATTTTTCAATTCTCTTCTTTTCTTAGATGTATAGGCCTAACTATAAAGATTTAAAAATTCGAAGATCAAATAAAACATTTATTAATCAATTCTTTCGAATTTTAAATACTAACATTTCAATTTGACTGTAAAGTTAAAAAAATTAAAATTAAATCAGAATGAGAAGCGCACACACTTGAGTTAAAGAATTTGTTTAGTTTAAGCCTGGATACATCTCGATATCCCTTCGCATCGATTCTCTCTCGGGATGTAGTTCTATCGCTTTTATGGCTATTATGTCGGACCAAACCGGCAGAATGTATAATATTGGGAATGTGTAAGATATCAATATTCCGATAGGTAATACGACGCCTGGGGGAGAGCGTTAAAAGAGAACGATCAAAAATCAGAATTTAGGCCTTTCGATGAAAATACAAAAAAAATAAAAAATATAAAAACACCTGCAGCAACAAAACGTGAGGGGCGATACCCCGTCTTTATTCTTCTTGCATCTTTCGAATATCATAACGTAATTATCTGATTTAGTGTTTGGCTGCGATACTTTTTAAATCGGATTTTTGCATCAAAACGAAAGAAATATTTCAAAATTCATACTGGACATAGTTTAATGTAATATAAAATAATTTAAACTTTCAATCTCTCTCTATATATATATATATATATCTTAATTTACTAAATGAAAAGACATGACTGTAAAATTAAACTAACGGGACGTTATTCGAGAGGAGTTGTTAGTTTTTTAAACATCTATACTATAGATTTTTCAGATTTAATTCGTGCATTTCCGCTGTTTAGTTTGTAGTTCTTATCAAGATTTACTTTCTCTTGCGTTTCATTAAATTAAAGCCGTAAGTCGTTTGAGGTGTTTAAAACTAAAACCAATGGAATCATTGAAACTAGGAAATATTTTTTTTTTCATCGTTCATTTAATAATTATTTTCTAAAGGAAGTATTTTTTTCCCCTTCTTTTATTTGTCACTGATAATTTTTTCCCCTTTGCGTTTTCATATACCGCGGAATGAGAATTACACACACTTCAGACCAATCTTTAAAACGTCAAAACTGATAAATATTGTAAACCGTCTTAAAAAAAAAGTAGCGAACACAATACGCAGATTGCTGTTGGAAAGGCATTTCAAAATTTTTATTAATCATTAGATTTTTATTTCAAATCCAGCCAGTAACAAACATCTTTTTAAATTCTCCAAATTTTTTTTATTTAATTTTCCTGCGTCTTTTAGATAGCGGCTGCATTTTAATTTCGCCAGATCTGCCAAGATGGGGGAAAAAGAGGGACCGAAGAGGAAAATTATGTGGCACAATAAATACAAGGCAGATATACTATATCTTCATTGGGGACGCAGAAAATAGGGGGATGAATATTTATTCTTGCGAAGAGTAGAACACTAATTACCAGTACCGTAATCAAACGAACTTTCAGTCATATGTTTTAATTAAGACTGGGGGGTTTGGCGTATGTACAGAACTCGCTGCTTTCTCTTATTCTTGTTAGACTGATGTTGTATGTTTAAAAGTCCAATAATATCGTTGGTGTATGATTGTTTGTTTTATTGTTTTACTGCATTGAGTTTAAGTGGATTTTTTCTTTCTTTTTCTTTGTTTCTAAATAATGTGATCAAAATTAGAAAGATTATTTGAAAACATTGTTTTACAGTAATTAAAAGACCAAATAGTTGTGTAGGAGTTTGTGGTTTAGTCTACGTTACACGTCGATTTACATGACAGAAAAATTATTATTAAGACTTCTCATTAATTATTTTTCTTCCTTTTATGTCTATTTCTATAGGGGACGGCACAGACATAATAAGTAATCAACAATCATTTTTGGTTTTAATTTAAAAAAATTAATCTAAAAAATCAAAAAATTAATAAGCTAAAATAGAATATTTAATTTCATTCTAAAGTCTAGTGGCATCCGCGACTTTGAATGACGTGGTAGAAATGTTTAGGTAAGAGTTGAAACTAGTTTTTAGGTAATGTTAACACACTTCTAATGTATCTATGCAAAACAGTGTTTGAAAGCAGAATTATTAGCAAAGGCCTACGTTAGGTATTGAAGAAAGACGAGTAAATCGGAACTGTCCTTTCTAAAATAATCGGATTTTCCTCCTTTAGTTCTTAAAATACCGGTACAAATTTATAACAATAATTTTGTCCGTTGTTAATGCATTGTTGGTTTTGTGTCAATATTTTAAAGCGTCGTTCTTTATTAGATGATAGATGTTTGCGCTTCTCGAATGTAGATTATTTTTTGGGGGTCGCTACAGCTAATGTGTTACGTTCATTCAAAATCAGTAATATAATACTTATAAAATTAAACTGCAGAACTTATACATTAGATTTACTCGTTAAAATTCAGATACGTAAAAGATCTTTCAACGCACATTTTCTCGATTTCGCATATCATTCTTCTGTGTAAGAGTAAGATATTACCTGTAAAACATTATCTGCGATACTTCTTATTATCTAAAATTTTACTACATGTTTTTTCCCCTCCTTTGTAAAATGATAAGAGCGGTAATTGGGGTTATGAAAAAATTTCCAGCATATCAGTATTTGAGATCTATTAAGAATTGAATTCGCTGTATATCTGATGAGGAATTTTACTATCATTCGTACTATAATGGTTTTAGTATTCGATACTATTTCTAGATAATGTCACGTAATCGGTCTCATCAATCATTCTTCTAGGGCACGAAAGGCGATCGGTCTTTTAATTTGGTTATTCTCATACAAAATATTTAATTATGTATCCAATTTTGGATCCTCATCATTTCGCTAACGATAACTATGTATGAATCACTTGAAATACAATCGTTTCCGTCGTTTAATTTTTATATTTACATGATTAAGAAGATACTTTGTATATCGCGTGCCGTTTCTTGCATATGTTACATTTTCTGTCTCGCGATAAAAAATTTGCAGAAAGTTTTTCGAAATCAACGAAATTTGCTTGCTGTATATTAATTTAATTGATTAATTATTCCGATAATGTACTTTCCTTTCATTGTATTTCATTATCGGATCATTTTAGTCGTAATTTACCTAAAAATCGTTTTCGATTATTATATAAACAACAGATTTAAAAAATGTGATGATGTTTAAACGAAGTACTTTATTAAATTTTTATATAAAGAACTCAGTACTCTAACCTAATATAATATTCTTAATTGTTCGCACTCTTTTAGCATATTGGAAAATCTTAATAATACCCAGGTATATGATGTGATTCCGTGTGTCACGACTCTGGTTGAAAAACATTGATTTAGTACGAAAACGATTACACTTTATACTAAGTTTAGCACGAAATCTGCAATATTATTGTATACATTTTATCACTAAAGATTAAATCATAGATTAATTATAAGTTACTTAAGGCATATTTAAGATGGAAGTTTTAGAAAACTCTCTTCAGGTGATCATTTTTAAAGTTTCGACTAGTCAAAGCTTGGATTATTAATGAAACTATTATATTATCACCAACGAAAAGGATACATTACAAGATTTATTAAAATTGAAGACAGATACAAAATAAAATACTTTGACGTCTTGCACGTCGTCTTTCAATTTTTACGTATTTGTGAGCCTACAAGGAATAGGTCGATTCCGTTAATGTTTTTAATTATTTTTCTAGTTTGAGAAGAACATGTTAGAAAACATCAAAATATTTTATTTTGTATTTGTTTGCAGTTTTAATATAATTGATATTAACAAAAAAAAAAAAAAAGCGTTTCCTCTTAAATTTGTGAATTTTCAGAAAAAAAAACATAGTTAAAAAGTCTAAACTTTAGATAAATAAATTATGAAAAACCTTCCTTTCAGAACTGGAAAAATAATTTATATTTATCCTTCAATTATTCAATGTTTGACAACTTATGTAAATTTATTATGTTTTATGTTAGTGAATATTTGATTTGTGTCTGTTAATGAAGTATAAAAATCAAACCCAAATTAATATTAAACCTAAATCTGACATTTTTACGGGAAATTTATCAAGAAGTAAACTTTTTAGGCAACACTATTCGAATAGAAATAGAGTATTTTCCTTTCGTGTTTAATAATTTTTACATTAACCTTATATAAATTCAATTATATGTTTCAATCAAAAAATAAAATAAAAATGTATTTGAGAAAAATCGTATACTAAGTTTATGGTATGGTATAGTATGTTTAAACATGCTTCTCATAGTTTCGTTAATAATAATGTTCGGCTTACCAAATATTGATATATCATATTCAAAATAATTTAGATCTTAAACACAAAGAAAATGATGCTTGTTTTTATATAAATAATGAATTTCTTTGGGAATTGTACCGCTAAAAGAAAAGAATTATATCAAAATATTCTGGAAAGACTAAAAAGAAATATTTTGTTGCCATTCTAAGATTTATTTAATATTAAAATTGTTTGCGTCAAAATGAAAATAATAATACAGTATATACCAAATAGTTACAAAGTAAATATTCATTTATTGTTTCCGGATTAAACATAAAGTTTTCAAATGTTTTTCCTGCTTTTGTTTTTACAATTAAAAAAATATTTTGCATTTTATATTTTTATTTTTATCATTTAAAAATAGAAATGTTGCTACTCGTATCTGCGCTAACAAAACGCACTTTTAAATCGCTAAAATGTAAATTGACTCCGGTTTTTCAAATTGAATATCGAATAACTGAAATTTTGTTTTAGATCATCTCTTTTTAATTTGTGATTTTCAAGATTATTCGTTCAAATAAAACACATATTAAAGCGTTAAAATTGTAATAATGTAGTTTTTAATGATATAATTATGAATCTCTAAAATCTTTCAAGATATTACTTATAATTTTATTTATTATTCGACATCGACATTTCGGAGATTTTGCGCAAAATATTTTGGCTCGATCAAGGACTTCATGGAAGCTGAGAAAGGTCCTGACCACTTATCTTTTTTAGGCGTCAGTATAAAAACAAAACAGCATTAAAAATTGGCAAAAATAAAGCTTTCCCTTAATAAGAAAAAATACAATGGAATGAATAGTTAATAATAAATAACAATACAATGGAATGAATGAATAGTTAATAATAAATGTTTTAGAAACCACTTTAAACGTGAGGCTAGACGTAGGGCCAAATAACCTTTCTTGTCTTCCCCTGCTACAGGGCTTAAGGTCACTAAACGATTTTTTTTTTACAATAAATACTACATTATAAAAATTGTCTAGTTGATATTATACTGCTTTTTTCATTAGAAAATTTTTACGTGTTGTTTTGCGTATAATAAATATAAAGAATGGAGATTTCCTATTGAAAATATATCAGTAATACTTATGAAGAAATCAATGTTTTATCCGTTTTTGTTTCTATAACTTCGTTAAGATTCATATCTGTGATATTTTCATCTAGATCAGTGGTGCTCAAATCACGGCTGCTGGGCCAAATCCGGCCCCTCGGCATACGTTAATCCAGTCAGCGAGCATATTTGATACATCACTTATAAATGACAGAAGTAGGCCTACTTTTTGTGTATGTATACATATATGGAATATACAAAATACTTGTGGTCACCACGACTTATGCGCAATTTGGTCCGCCAATCGAAAAGTTTGGGCACCACTGATTTAAATCACAAAAATTCTCTAATTTATGATGTAAATTCTTGTTTATATTACAAACGTTCGAGTTTATTTATAATATCTGTCGTTCTTTTTTTATGTATTATTATANATGTGAAATATATCTTTATCCTGATTTAAGTATTAATAATTTTTTGGAATTTGTCTTAATTTTGATGGCAACCTTTACTAGAAGACAATAAAATGATGTGACAGTATTATGAAAAGCTGAAAAGATGTCTTATCAGGAAACATCTTTTAAATCTCATGGGAAGGGGGAGAAAATATAAGGATAAGGAGGGTCTATTCTACATCTACGAGATAACTTTCTCCAACATCTACAACTAACAAGATTTCTGAAGACAGCTTAAATTAAATTACATTCTTTCTAGAACACTATTGACTCCAAAGTGGATCAAGTATTATTTGTGGCTTCATTGAATCCAAATACAATTAGGGTTAAAAATATTCACTTCTAGTATAATCTTAAGAAGTCATCTTAAACAAGTAAATTATTTCAAAGTTAATTAGGTAATGGTGCCAATGAAAAAACTGAAGAGAATAAGATTTCAAAAAATGTTTATGCAAAACAGATATACACTAAGGAAAAACTGCATATAAAATATATACATTTTAAATAATTATAAAAACTTATAATACATAAAAATTCTAAATATTAAAAGTTTTAGTATGCATTATTTTAATTTTAAAACATCATCATCATCATGTTTGAAAGATAAATAAAAATAATTTGCTTGATTACTACTTATTGCTAATAAGAATAAATTATTTTGAATTGCATATTTGTTAATAAACTAATACTTTTTCATGATAACTATATATTTTCAATTTAACTATAAGCTTATAAACATGTTTCAGAAAGTTTGTAATAGAAAAGCATTACATCTTAATACATCACCATAGATTACAGTATTACATTACAGACAACAATACATTAAATTAATAAGTATTTTCATTATAAGATTAATAATTAAAGTTTAAAAAAGTATGTTTCTTACTAAATGTTCATCAACAGATGTTTTCTGTGAATGTTTAGTATTTTCTTTATCTTTGGCATTTTTCTTTTCTTTGCTGGCAATCTTAGATACACCAGTAGAGGCTTTGGACTCTTTCATTATCTGTAAAATAAAATACATAATATCATATTTTGGTGGTCAACAATGCAATTTTTATCTTAGCATTTTGTAAGAAGTCTCAAAAATTGAGAATACATCACAGTGTCAAGAGAATAAAGAGAATTTCAAAATTTCTATCTCATGTACTGATCAAATTATAAAGTTTGTAATTTAGAAATGGATTCTATCAAGTTATTAATTTTTATTTGATAAAGTATGAAAAAACAATAAAATCTCATAAAATGAAAGTAGTAAATTTGATGATTAAATATATAGTAGAAAGAAAAGATAACAAATCTAAACTAAGAGTCATATTTGAGAGAGATTTTTAATACAACTAGTCTACTGCAAAGTTGAACTGCATTGCATATCACTTCATCACTTACTCTTCTTCATGCTATCTAGAACAAGTTTTATGACCCATTACAAGAATCTTGCATTAAAGTAGAAACCTCCATTACTGTGATTGAATAATAAGTTATATTTAATTAATCACATTGAAAAGAAAAGTTATCACATCCTGCAGAACATGCAACTCCCTTAATGACACCATCAAAATATTGACAGTTGCTTCATTTTTACTATATATTACAATTTCAATCTTTGATATAAAATTAAAGTACACACAAAAAAAATTTAAATATGTTAACATAACTTATTTATTTATTTATCACACATAAATTTGGCTAATATAAACATATTTTAACAGAAAATTAGAGGTAATTCAAATTTCAATTGCAATTAAATACATCAGTAATATTTACACATGCTTTTATTTAAACCAGTGATGGAATATTTTAAATAAAACAAATCATTTTTAATTAAATTATTTTTCTTAAAATTTTATTTCTAGAAACAATTTTTTTGGGGAGTATTTATATTTAATATAATATGCAATTTATCCATTTATTTTAGCATATCTTATTACGTTAAAGAAATATAATAAATTAAGTATTACTTTTAAACTTAATTTTTTCTAATAAAATATTAATTTTTTATTGCTATATTTATAGAAGAATTAATAAATTAAAATATTTGTTTTTAAACAAGAACTTTGAACTGTATTTTTATATATAATTAAAATATTGTAATGTTTACACTTCACTTGAATTGCATAATATATTAAATGTTTTCAACTTATCAAGATTTATAAATGCTGATTAGATATCTTTAACCTCATTTTAGATATAAATTAATAGATAAAGTTTACAAAATAAGGTTTAATATAAGATTTTCATTTAAAATTTTTTATCCACTTTAAATAATCATAAATTTTCAATTACTATTATTATATTTAATTTTTTCAATTTTAAATTATGTTATTTAAAATTTTTTTCATTTTGTTTTAGGAAAAAACAGTAATATTTATCAACAATTAGCATGTAAGTATACAAATAACATAATAAATTAAATGTAAATTATAAAATTTCTTATGTCTTTTTTCACACATATCTTGATTTGTTATATTAGAATTTGGAGAAGTAAATATTTTGTGTGTTATTCACAATTTTTTATATTTCCAAATAATGCAATCTAATTGTCTGTAAAATAAATTACCTAAAAATAACAACTATTAAAAGTAAAGGTTAATGTACAATTCTAATTTAATAGCTTAATACTAATTTAAAAATTATGTAATTTATTGATTAACATTAAATTAATTTTAAACCATAGGCCTATAATAATATGAAGGCATAATAATCTGAAGATATATAATAAAAATTGTTTTATTTAATAATATTAAATTTACTTAAAAGTGCTTTATCATCATCAATCAAAGCATATGTCATTTTAAAAAAAACTGTTGCTTTTTTAATATAACTTTTATTATGGAAAATTTGTTATTAATTGGTTTCCTTAACAATAAAAAATAAATGTTTAAAATAAGTATATAGTTTAAAATAATTTCTTACAAAACTAAAATATAATCACATCATTTTAAGTTTATTTCTGTTTTTCTAAGCTTTGTTATATTAAATCATTTGAATTTAAGTTAATAATAATAATAATAATCTGTAAAACCTCAACTACATGCTCAAACAAGTAAGTACAGTACATATATATATGTACTGTACTTACTTGTTTGAGCATGTAGTTGAGGTTTTACAGATTATTATTATTATTATTAACTTAAATTCAAATGATTTAATATAACAAAGCTTAGAAAAACAGAAATAAACTTAAAATGATGTGATTATATTTTAGTTTTGTAAGAAATTATTTTAAACTATATACTTATTTTAAACATTTATTTTTTATTGTTAAGGAAACCAATTAATAACAAATTTTCCATAATAAAAGTTATATTAAAAAAGCAACAGTTTTTTTTAAAATGACATATGCTTTGATTGATGATGATAAAGCACTTTTAAGTAAATTTAATATTATTAAATAAAACAATTTTTATTATATATCTTCAGATTATTATGCCTTCATATTATTATAGGCCTATGGTTTAAAATTAATTTAATGTTAATCAATAAATTACATAATTTTTAAATTAGTATTAAGCTATTAAATTAGAATTGTACATTAACCTTTACTTTTAATAGTTGTTATTTTTAGGTAATTTATTTTACAGACAATTAGATTGCATTATTTGGAAATATAAAAAATTGTGAATAACACACAAAATATTTACTTCTCCAAATTCTAATATAACAAATCAAGATATGTGTGAAAAAAGACATAAGAAATTTTATAATTTACATTTAATTTATTATGTTATTTGTATACTTACATGCTAATTGTTGATAAATATTACTGTTTTTTCCTAAAACAAAATGAAAAAAATTTTAAATAACATAATTTAAAATTGAAAAAATTAAATATAATAATAGTAATTGAAAATTTATGATTATTTAAAGTGGATAAAAAATTTTAAATGAAAATCTTATATTAAACCTTATTTTGTAAACTTTATCTATTAATTTATATCTAAAATGAGGTTAAAGATATCTAATCAGCATTTATAAATCTTGATAAGTTGAAAACATTTAATATATTATGCAATTCAAGTGAAGTGTAAACATTACAATATTTTAATTATATATAAAAATACAGTTCAAAGTTCTTGTTTAAAAACAAATATTTTAATTTATTAATTCTTCTATAAATATAGCAATAAAAAATTAATATTTTATTAGAAAAAATTAAGTTTAAAAGTAATACTTAATTTATTATATTTCTTTAACGTAATAAGATATGCTAAAATAAATGGATAAATTGCATATTATATTAAATATAAATACTCCCCAAAAAAATTGTTTCTAGAAATAAAATTTTAAGAAAAATAATTTAATTAAAAATGATTTGTTTTATTTAAAATATTCCATCACTGGTTTAAATAAAAGCATGTGTAAATATTACTGATGTATTTAATTGCAATTGAAATTTGAATTACCTCTAATTTTCTGTTAAAATATGTTTATATTAGCCAAATTTATGTGTGATAAATAAATAAATAAGTTATGTTAACATAATTAAATTTTTTTTGTGTGTACTTTAATTTTATATCAAAGATTGAAATTGTAATATATAGTAAAAATGAAGCAACTGTCAATATTTTGATGGTGTCATTAAGGGAGTTGCATGTTCTGCAGGATGTGATAACTTTTCTTTTCAATGTGATTAATTAAATATAACTTATTATTCAATCACAGTAATGGAGGTTTCTACTTTAATGCAAGATTCTTGTAATGGGTCATAAAACTTGTTCTAGATAGCGTGAAGAAGAGTAAGTGATGAAGTGATATGCAATGCAGTTCAACTTTGCAGTAGACTAGTTGTATTAAAAATCTCTCTCAAATATGACTCTTAGTTTAGATTTGTTATCTTTTCTTTCTACTATATATTTAATCATCAAATTTACTACTTTCATTTTATGAGATTTTATTGTTTTTTCATACTTTATCAAATAAAAATTAATAACTTGATAGAATCCATTTCTAAATTACAAACTTTATAATTTGATCAGTACATGAGATAGAAATTTTGAAATTCTCTTTATTCTCTTGACACTGTGATGTATTCTCAATTTTTGAGACTTCTTACAAAATGCTAAGATAAAAATTGCATTGTTGACCACCAAAATATGATATTATGTATTTTATTTTACAGATAATGAAAGAGTCCAAAGCCTCTACTGGTGTATCTAAGATTGCCAGCAAAGAAAAGAAAAATGCCAAAGATAAAGAAAATACTAAACATTCACAGAAAACATCTGTTGATGAACATTTAGTAAGAAACATACTTTTTTAAACTTTAATTATTAATCTTATAATGAAAATACTTATTAATTTAATGTATTGTTGTCTGTAATGTAATACTGTAATCTATGGTGATGTATTAAGATGTAATGCTTTTCTATTACAAACTTTCTGAAACATGTTTATAAGCTTATAGTTAAATTGAAAATATATAGTTATCATGAAAAAGTATTAGTTTATTAACAAATATGCAATTCAAAATAATTTATTCTTATTAGCAATAAGTAGTAATCAAGCAAATTATTTTTATTTATCTTTCAAACATGATGATGATGATGTTTTAAAATTAAAATAATGCATACTAAAACTTTTAATATTTAGAATTTTTATGTATTATAAGTTTTTATAATTATTTAAAATGTATATATTTTATATGCAGTTTTTCCTTAGTGTATATCTGTTTTGCATAAACATTTTTTGAAATCTTATTCTCTTCAGTTTTTTCATTGGCACCATTACCTAATTAACTTTGAAATAATTTACTTGTTTAAGATGACTTCTTAAGATTATACTAGAAGTGAATATTTTTAACCCTAATTGTATTTGGATTCAATGAAGCCACAAATAATACTTGATCCACTTTGGAGTCAATAGTGTTCTAGAAAGAATGTAATTTAATTTAAGCTGTCTTCAGAAATCTTGTTAGTTGTAGATGTTGGAGAAAGTTATCTCGTAGATGTAGAATAGACCCTCCTTATCCTTATATTTTCTCCCCCTTCCCATGAGATTTAAAAGATGTTTCCTGATAAGACATCTTTTCAGCTTTTCATAATACTGTCACATCATTTTATTGTCTTCTAGTAAAGGTTGCCATCAAAATTAAGACAAATTCCAAAAAATTATTAATACTTAAATCAGGATAAAGATATATTTCACATCTTGAATGATTCAAAACTTATAAAACATTGTTTGAAATAAATTGTAAGATGTAAGAAGACATTAAAAAATAATTGTTTATTTTTTTTATCATTTACTTTTTGCTAACTGTACTATTTTAATATTTCTATCAAATTAAACATTTATAAAAGTCTTAAATAATTTTTCATACAATTTATGTTATCTTAAATATTGAATGAAATTTGTTTTATTTTTTCATTATTTTATATAGTATTTTAAAATTGATTTAACATTGTTTTTTAATATTTATAAATAAAAAAATTCATATAAAACATTAAAATTTAGTGTTATATTTAATTTGATTCTCAATGAAAAGAGACAATAGATATCAATAGAGATATTGTAGTAATGAGCTTTATGTTGAATTAATTATTGGCTCCCATCTGTATTCAATTTGCAAATCGTACATTCTCTGTCAGATGAACAATGCTGTTTCAAAATTGATTAAAAGTGATTTTATCTCTCCTGACACTTAGAACTTTTCAGTTAAAATTTGTATATGATATTATAAGTTGTTTATGAAATTAATTTTCAGAAATGTGACAAAGATGATGATGAAATGGATCTAAATAAGGAACTTTATTCTATTGGTCATTATATTAATAATAAAGAAGAATTGGTAAACCAGTTATTTAGTGTTATCAAAAGCAATGATTTAAAAGCACTTTTGCCACCATGTTTAAAGGTGAGTTTTATATAGAGTGATATTTTTTAAAGTATATTCAGTAAATTTTGTAAGCAGTAATTTTAATTAATTATTATTTTTATTTAAATATTATTTAAACTTAGAGAATTTAATATAAAATACATTTTAAATATTGATTTATTTTTACTTATATGCTTGTTAATAGATAAATTTTTAATTCATTGCATTACATATTTTTCATTTATAGGATTGATAAATTAGTTTATTTTTTAAATTTTGAACTCTAATACAATAATTATTGTGTGAGAATTTACTTTTAAGGTGTATTTTTATGTAAAGTTTTTTGTTATATTACATAATATTAGTCTAATTCATTTGTTTATTTATTTAAAATTTGATTTTGATAATGCATCCCAAAAAAAATGAGTGTTTTTACAAAAGTTATTTAGATAATATTGTATAGTTGACTTTTTCTACTTATTTATTAATTTTTTGAGAACTAGATTTATTCAAATTATTTATGTAGACTTGTGATGACATATAAAAGTTTTTTTTAGCTTGATTTAAGTTGGAATAAATTGCTTTGATATGTGATTTTCAACATAGCTTCATTATATTTATTATTCATGTTAACCAAGTATATACAATATTTTTTTTAATTGTTCCAATGGTAACAAAAAAGTAAGCAAACAAAAATCTAATCAAATACAAAAAGGAAAGTAATTTTAAAATGATTTAAAAAACACTGTCTATGATCAAGTTAGAATTTTATTTTTATTATTATTGAACCAATTAAACAGTAAAGAAAAAAATATTTTTAACATTTACATTTGTGATGTTTGTTGTTATAATTTAATTAATAAGTTAATTTCTGTTTTTTTAAATTAAATGGTTAAATAAATTGTATTCTTTTAATTAATTAATCTTGTTTAATAATATAAATATTTTAAAATAAATATTATATTTTGAAATTTTGTTAAAAAATATATATAGTTAATAATTCATGAACTACTAATGATTGATTATATACTTTAATTAATGCAAAAAAATCTAACTTAATTATTTAAAAATTAATTTTTAATTTTCTTGTTGATAAATACATTTGTTTGTTAAGTTTTTTTAAAAATTCTGATAGATAGTTATTAAATTGTTAGAAAGAAGAATAGATATTTGATTAAAAGTCTAATTTTAAGTTATATTATTTATTAATGAAAACTTAGTAATTACTGTAGAAATAAAATTTTAGTTTTTAATTATAAAAAAATCTGAATGAATTTAATTGATTTTATTTACAAAAATAATCATTTTTGTTTTCAACATAAACATTTTAATATATTAATTTTGCTAATAATTTACTTAAATTAAAATTATTATACAGTAGGCCTATATTTAGTTATAAATAACTTTTTTTGTTTAAATGATTTCAGAAAATATTTTATTCAATATAATTGAAACAAAATTATTTTAAGTGTTAATCAAATTGTCAATATGAAAAGTGGTTACTTTATTTAAGATTTATTTAAAAATGTAAACATTTTAAAGTTTGATTTAATGAGATTTTATCAATAGATTAAATTTTTTTAAATCTTTAGAATTATTCTGTGTCTGAATTAAAGCATTTATGTCTACATCACCTTCAATTGATGTCACAAAAAAGAATATTAAATATTTTACAAGGTAAGCTTACAGAAAATTTATATTTCCTATGTTGCAAATAAGAAAGATATAAAAAGATGTAATCATACATTTTGTCAATAAGATAAGTTCCAAATTGTCATTTTGATAAATGATGGAAGAGGCAGAAATGAAAATGTGTGTTTAGTTTATATAACTTCTTATTGTAGATCATCTATCGTCATTCCTATTACATTTGGACTATCAAATCTGTTGAAGAAAACATAACTACCTGCTATTCCACAAATTTGAATTTTTAAACTTTGGTATAGAACTTTATTTCAAATAAATTTTTCTTTTGTTAATGCATACTTATTTTTATTTGGTGATTATATATATTTTTTTCTTATAAAAAATAATTATAAAAATTTAGTATATGTTATGAGAAATATTTTTATAATTAGGGACAAGTATATTTTCATCATCAGAAGCAGAAGAAGAAAAACTGATTCAAACAATACCTCAATCTGCATCAAGTACCACTTCACATTGTAAGCATTATTTATTAAGTTTTTTTTCATTTTGAATATGATGATGTATTTCTGTAAATTGGATTTACTTATATGTGCAAAATGTAATATTTAGTTTTTGGTCATTACATTATCCATCTACAATACATAGTTCAAAATTGCATGGTATCTAATGGAGATGTTCTTGATCAACCATGTAATTTTAAGCTTTTTAAATCTGATATCTGCTCAGAGAATAATATGATAATGAGTTAAAGCTTGCAATGCAAAATACACTGAACATCAAATGGCCGGAACTTAGGTGTGTCTTCAATATATTTTTATCATTTGTAAATGGAAGGTTAATGAGATGGCTGTCAAAGTTGATGGCAATTGCTGAAGCAGTTGTGATTAATAGCTTAGAGGTGTAACTTGTCCATGAATATCTTATATGTTTCTCTAAGGAAAAAGATAACTGTTAATGATTTGAATAACAGTAATGTTTATTCTTTATGTCAATAAGAATGCTCAGAATTTAATTTTGTTTCTGAAAAGAATAGTTAATACTATACGAAAAATAATATATAAATTTTTATATAACCAACTACAGTAGTAAATTTATTTTTTAAAGGTTAAAAAATAATAAATTTTTGAGAAATAGTTGAAAATTAATTTGTAAAAATTTATTTATTTATTCATTCTCATAGAGTTGTTGTTAATACATACAGTTATTAGCGTTAAAAAGTATAATTTTTGACTTTAGTAAATAAACAAATATTCAATTGTAGTTGTGTAAGTTACAAGTAAGTATTATTTTATCCGAGTATATTTAAAAATTTCAATAAAAAGTTGTTAATTAAAAAAATTTATTATTAATCTCTTTTAATTTGTTGACATTAATTAAATATAAAAGTAAGATGAATTGGAGAAAAAATTGTGCTCAGATTTATTTTACTAAGTTACTGATATTAAATCTTCAATTATCATTGTCATGTATCATGTCTTAATTGTTGACATTGTAAAAGTAAATTAATGAACAAAACAACTTACTTCATCAAGCCTTGCTGTGGTGCACTGTTACTGACTTGTGTCAGTCTGACTTAATAGTTGATGCTCAAACAAGTCTCTGTTGAAAATCTTTCACAGATGAATTCTGTCACACAAACTTGTACGACCAAAGGCTGTATTATCAGCTTGCAGGTTGGTTGATCACCGAGTGGAGAGCAGAAGCGATGCAGCCGCTATTTTTATCCTCACATTATGGAGGGGGGGATGGAGGAAGAATTGAATTGAACTGAATTGAATTAAATTAAATCAAATCACGAGGCTGCTGTGGAGCAGGTTAGACTAGTTAACAACATTAGAGAGTTTTCAAGGAAACATAGACAGCAAATTACCACCGCACGTTATCTGCATGCACTGAGAGAGAAAATAGAATTAGTCGTATTTTAAATGTGAAGTTTTATGAGATAGTCTCTGAAGGGAGAAATTTAATTGGCTTTCATCTTTAGTCGGGAATGATGATGTGTGCACTGCATAATAAAATTTCCCCCTCCTTTTTCTGTTTTATTGATATATGGCACCTCCAGTGAGTTATGAATGCGATCAAGAAGAAATTATGGTGTTCATAATCCGGTGGCGGGCTAGAAAATTATGTCTGACTAATAACCATTGGTGTGATATAGTGCACGATTGTGGTGTTATTTTAAGTTGCCCTGACGATAAGTTACGACGACGGGAACCGTGTGCTTGATTTAAAGTTTTAAAAGAGTGGTGAGTTGCACTGAATGGGGTGGTTGGTTAATGAGGGACAAATGCATTTAGTAGATAAATGGTTTGCAATGGTCATTTAGAAAATTTCTGCATTTGTGTGGTAAACAGATTACAGAAAGTTGTTTGAGTAGAAAAAATATTTCTGCTGCCTAAATAAATGTTGTTGATCAAGCATCTTCTTCAATATAAATTTGCTTGTTAGTTACAGATTTGCAGTAATTCAAATAATAATGTTATTGCTCATCAATTTTTTATTGTAACTTAGATAAAAAAAATATAAGTAAGGTTTATATTTTTCTGTCTTTTAAAATATTTCATTATTTAAGAAAAATAATTTCTTTTAATATATAAAAATGAAATTGAAATTACTCACTGAACATTATTTAAATTATTTTGAATGTCAGTAGAGGTCATTAATAATTATTGATTTTATATTTATTTTTTAGAAGTCATTTATTTTAAATAGATTTTTCCAAAATTAAAAAACATTTTATCTTTTTAATTAAATTTTTACTTGCATTAAAATCTAATGAAAATCTTAATTTTAATTTAAAAAATGTTTTCCCTGATTTAATAATCAATAATGTTCATGACCTATCTCTCTTGATTTTAACATGAATATGCTACAATAAACTACAGAGGAATGAGTAATCTAGCTAAATAAGACATTGTTATTCTATTTATCTTAAAATGATTGAAATGAAATTGCAAATGATAAATGAAAATTAAATTCAATTTCAAGTTTTGAAAATGTCTTAATAATAGCAATAATGTGTTGACAATAACTTTTTATAAAAGATGTTTAGAGAAATTTCAGAAAAAATTATTTAAATTAGAAACCATTAGCATGAATTTATTTTTATGCCATATATTTTAATGTATGGACAATTGATGTTATTAAAAATATGAATATTAAAAATTTCTATTTTCATTTGTAATATTTATTAATAGAAAATATTTATGAAAGTTTTGAATACATTTTAAAAAAGTTAATATTTTTAGTTAAAGTTTTTGTTTTGTAGTTTTTTTTAATGCTTTCTAAAAAGTTATCTTAACTTTATATATATATTTATATTTTTTTTTGCTCATAGTTTTTTAAATAGTTATTCATGATCTGTTAATTGCCTTATCTGTAGACAGAATAATAACATCAATTTATAGCTGAATTTATTGATTTTTTCATTCCCCTATTATCTTAGTAAGGCATGGAACAGTGTGTAAAATTTATATCATGAGTTATCATTTTGCTTGACTTGGATCAATAGAGATTACTCATTCAGATGAGGGATATCCAAATCAGCTAGACTATAATTGAAAACTGATGATATCTGGCATTTTATGTTGAACATTTATGTTATTAAATGTTTCTGAGTTAGTAAATATTTATTATATGTTGTAAACTTTAAAAAAATAAGAGATTTTAATAAAATTAAAAACAATGTAATTCTCCATAATAGTTATATTCTTAGTTTTAAACTTATATTTTATTGTACAATACTTTTTTACATTTTAACTTTACTTTATTGTAATTTCATCTTGGTACAAAATTATTCTAAATTCAAAGCTTTAATTATTTTAATCAATCATGATAAAAGTAAATTTTAACTTTATGTAAACTAAAAATAAAATGTTAGATAAATTAAGAAAAATAGGTTTTATGTTTATCTAATATTTAGTAGGAAATTTAATTTTCACTAGCAGAAAATGAAATGAAAATTGAAATTTATTTAAAAATATGATCATTTGTTAAGCTCTGGTTACTCTCAGATAATGTTGTCTAAAATTTCCTTTCTCCTTCTGATCAATTCAGCTTACAAAACGAGTAAGGTGGTGATGTGTATAATTGAATATACTCTAATTGACATAAACCAGCAACTGTAGTTAGCATTGTTTCTTCTACAGATAAACAACATTTATTACTACAAATGTTTTCTGGTTAGTTTTTAATTGCCCAGACAACATTATATATTTCAATATTCATTTACATTGCTGTAATTTGTTAAAGGCAAGTTTTTGCAAATAATCCCAAAGGTAAAACAGAACTATAATTAGAAATGGGAAAACAATATGTAAACTTAATTTCTTCATCTAATATATACAACTGAAAGTTTGAATATATCATCTGCTAATTGTTTATTTTAATAAAAGTCACTATATAGAATAAACATATGTACTTTCAACTTTGTTTATTAGTTGTCATATTTAATATGGGATTACAAAACAGGATACTTTTATAATTAAAATGATAAAGTGTATTAAGTTGTAATAATATTAGGTAGAACTTATTTTCATACAACTTTTACATTTTCAGAGAGTGCTTTTCCTAGTAGATTTAGAATATAATAATTACATTATAATTGCTGTATTAAATGCTCTGTAATCAAATAATAAAAATTTTCATGCATTAGTTGTAATTTGGAAAATAATTTTATTTTTCTTCATAGGTTGTTCTTTCTATATATAAAAGTTTAAAGTAACCATATTAATTTGATTATATAAAATTTTAAGGTGATCAGACAGAAACTACTAGAGGGATAAAAAGGTTAGCATCTCATTTTGAAGACAAGCAGCAAGCAGATTCTACTTCTATTGATTTACCAGAAATTCCCACAAAAAAGTATGTATTTTAAGTTTTTTGATTGATTAATTATAGTAAATAAACAATGTTAAGCAATAAGTTAAATCTTACAAACAGAAATTACACTACATGTCTTATTACTTGTTATTTTGCAATTAATGTTTATTACAAGTATATAAAATTTATCATATTTATTCAACAAATAGTTATCACTGCTTTCTAGAATATCTTAAACTAAATGCATTTTTTTTTTAATTATTTAACAATTAAATTTATAAATTGACTATGTTTGATTCACTTTTGTGAGAAGAACTTGTGTACTTCATTTATATGATAACATATATATAAATGAAATACACAAGTTCTTCTCACAAATGATATATATATTCTATTTAGACTGAAATGTATACATATACACTATTAGAATGTGTGATCCTTTTAATAAAGTAGAACTTATCATTTACTAATCATTTACTATTTAATCAATTCTTTTCTTTATTTTCAATTTATAAGATTTATTATTATTATTTTTTAAATATCATTTTTAAATTATTCAGTATGTAACTTCTTTTATACTATGCTTATTTTTAAACTTTTGCACTTTTAAAAACCGTTTTACAAATTTTGATGATTTAAAAAAATTAAAATTTTGAAATGTAATTGATTAAAATGTATTTTAATAAATCAAATTATATTCAGAATAAAAAAGAATTTGAATAACAAGAAAATGATTAAAAATAGATTTTAATGTGAACTATACTAATGAAGATTTAATAAATTTTTATAGAATATTCATTTATTTTGATGTTGAGGAGATAGATACTAGAAATGTTTAACAAATAGCTGATACATTATTTACGAGAAAATCATCAATTAGAATGTTTTTTCTTGATCATAAAGGTTTTGTATATTGACTTTTCTGCTCCAAAGTTTTCATCAGATACATTAAAAATTGCTGTAGATTTGTTTGCTGCTAATAAAAATTTTATAATGATAGTCATCATTTTAAAGATATTAAAATTTGCAAAAATTTAGAGTATAACTTATTTGATTAGTTTTATATATTAATCAGTTGTCTTATTAATACAAAACATGAAGTTTTATGATAATATGAAATGATAAAATTTATATACTTTAGTGATGTTTTTGATATTTAGTAAGAGAAGTTTAATTTTTAATTATTTCTTCTACTGAAGAATACTGATGTAAATTATTAAAATTTGTCTTATTTATTATAAATTTTGAACAATACAAAACAATGGAGAATGTTTTGCTTATATATAGAATATTACAAGATAATTTAACCAAATGTCTTTTTGTGAAATCATTGTTTTGCAGAAGTTTTTTACTATGTCATCACTTGGAAACAGATTTGGAATATGATGACAAAAATGAGCTGAATACAATAATTTTAATAATAAATTTATAGCTTTTTTATTTGGCATTTTGTAATCAAAACACTTTCTCCAATTTTAAAGTCATTCTTCATTTATTTTTATGCAAAAAATTTCATCAAGATCATAAAATTGTGTTACAGATTCAAAACATTAAGTATTGTACCTGTTTGATATTTATTATGTAGAATTTGAAATATCTGCTTAGGAAGTTACTGTAGAGACTAATAAGCACATTTATTTAGTCATTAATTGATCCTTCTTTGCCTAAATTATATTAACATATTATTGAATATTATATTATTATGCATGTTTCATTTGACTATATGTAAGTAATTTATTGGAAATGTCTAGAAACAATTAACTGAAAAATAAAAATATTTATTGACTTTTGGAATAATATTTATAGCAGATAATATATATAATGCATTCTTCTGTTTTATATTTTTCAATCTGTCATTTTGTTATAACATGATTTACAATTTTATTATTGTGCTAAACAAAGCTAACTTTTTAAATGGAATTTTAAAATAGTTTCACTAGACATATTTTAAATATTTCTTTTTGTTTCACTAGACATATTTTAAATATATTCTTTTTGTTTCACTAGACATATTTTAAATAATAGTTTCACTAGACATATTTTAAATATTTCTTTTTGTTTTTCTTTATTTTCAATGGCATAATTCCATTAGAAATGTTAATTTGTTAAACATAATTACAGTCAACATTTTAAAGTGTACTATTTAATTATTTTATATATTTTTAGGATTATTATTATCATCAATAATTTATAAATAATGAGCAAAGATTATATTTTATTCTGAGAGATAAATGTACTCAGGGCAGTTAAAATTTATATGTGGAGTGAATTTCATACATAAATTTTGATTGTATGTGCAAATTAAGACTTTTTATCCTATAGAATTATATTAAAATTCTAAAAGTATTTAGTGAACAAATAGATAATTATCATTGTAACAACTTTTTGTATTATTTACGTTTTGATTATGTAGATAAATTAATATTTTTTTATTTAATTTGTTTCTTAACATACAACTTATCAAATTTTTTAAATATTAAAATAAAAAGTTTTTGTGTAATGTTATTGGGATTTCTTAATTCTATATTTAGAATTAAACAATAGCTTTAAACATGAAAACTTTGATATAGAACAAACTATGTTTTTACAATCAATGCCATCATAAATATAAACTATAAAAGATTTTTTAAAGTAAAAAACACACAAATATGCTGTTTGTGTTAAATCAAACTTTTCACTTTGAAAGTTGCTTAGTTCTGAAGATGTATTTAAGAAATTCTAAAAAAATCAGTTAAAAATAAATAAATTTTTTTACATTTAAAGTTGGATAAATTGTGTATAGATAATTTAAATTTAATGACATTTTTATAATTAATATATATAAAATAAAATTAAATATTTAACAAAAATTTGTATAAAATGTTAGTGGAAGTTATTTATAAGTAAAAACATCATTGTAGTTTGATTTAGATTTAAGTGTCTTGATTTCTTCATTTAATAATCAAAATCATAAACTTTATTTTTATAAAAATGATATTAAACTACAATTTTACAACTAAAAGTTTGAAAGAACTATTAAAGACAGTTCTGTACTTTTAATTTTTGTTTTTTTTTATTCTGTGTGCAGATGGAGTGTATTATATTAATTTTTAATTCCAACTATTTACTAATAATAATACATTTTTTCCTACTATTAATTCAAAATTGCATGAAATAATACTATGTAAATTAAAACTATATCATATTTTGTTTAGAGGATTGTTGAATTAAAAGTTTGAGTCTGAAAATTCTTTCTTAACAAATTATCATGAAAAGTTTTAAAACGTTTTTATATAAATAATTAATTCCAAACTGTGTTATGTATGCTTGATATAACTTTCATTTACTAAAAATTTTAAACAAATGAATAATGAATTTATACATAAATTTTCTTACTGAAGTCTTAATTGTAAAATAAACTAATCAACTCTTTAATTTTTAATGAAATTATTGCTTTATTTATAATTCTTTTTTATTTTTGTGGAAAACACATTTTTAATCAGTCATAAATATTTTTATACTTATAAACTTTCTTTTATGTTGAAATTTTTAATACATTATTACATTTCACTTGATTGTAGTATGATTTTTCTAAGATTTATTAGAAATGAATTAAAAACGTTAATTCAATAACAAAATTTTTCTTTTGTGTACTGAAAAAATTTTCAATTCATTTTAATTCATTTTTCATCTTTTCAAGTCTAAACATAAACATTAATGATTGTCAGATAGAACATTTGAATTTGAAAATTTCACATGAATTATGCTTATTAGTGAAAAACAAACATTAATTTAATTATATATAAATATAACTTCAGTATTCCTTCAGAGATATGAAACTTTTGGAATTAAATGTCTTTTCTTTTTATTGTGCTTATTAAAGTTCTGTATAATAATCAAAAAATGAATACAGTGGAGCGTCGATTATCCAAATCAATTGGGGACTGGGGTTGTTCGGAAGATCGATGTTTCGGATAACTGATTATGTATGAAAAAATATATTAATTTAACCCATCTTGACATTTTTCTCTGTTGCGTGTTGCTTTTCGTTGAATTTTTGTCGATGTTAAGCCTAACGAAGATTATTGTATCGTTAATTTAAAAATGATTTTTTTTATTTTGTACGAACAAAATAAATATATTGAAAAATATAAAAACAATAAAAAATTATACTTCAGAAGTTAATTTAGTATCAAAAATGTAAAATATTTGAGTAGCCCAAGACATAGCCAAAGATTGCAGTGCCACAGCACTGGTGAAAATTTAAATTTGCCAACTGGAATTCTTACGGATAATTGACGCTCTACTGTACTAATATTTAAATAAATTTTGTATGAAAGAAAATATTTTATTGTTGAATTGTTTTAAAGAAACAAGCAATCAAGAATACTGTAGTTTTGCAGTGATTACTTTTTTAATGAGTGTTAATGTTAAGTTATATCTTTCCTTAGTCTTTGTAGACTACAAAGTGTTCAGTTTATGTAAAATTTTATTTTTACAAATGTGAAGTATTTAAATATAACATTAGAATAACTTGATCATTTTTAATTATCATTATTGTTAACTAAATTATATTTGTATTTTTTGTAAAATCTTTTGTTTTCTAATTTATTAAAGATGTTAATATATTTTAGATTAAAGAAAATTTTTTAAAATATGACAGACAGAATATTCTATACAGTTAATTCATTTAATATTCCAATTAATTACTCATTCAATACATTTATTGGATAAACTTTTTAATCAATTAAAATATGTTTCTAATTTAAATTTATTATGACAGCATAAAATTAAAATTAGTTTTTCAAAAATATTTTTGCAGCATAATTTATTTAGGAAATGGCTTTTTAATATTTTAATGATAAAAAGTATAAATTATACTAAATATTTGAAGTTGTTAATTGATATGATACAAAAAATACAGTACTAAATTGCATGAATGTAGAACTTGAACTTTTCTATTCTCTTTAGTAGTACTAAAAAGTATTGAAATAAACATCTTCATAATTTATGTAGTTGAAACTTGAAACCATTTGCCATTTGGGATTGTTCTTGGATCTATTAAAGAATGTTTTGTTTTATATAAGTAAAGGAATATATTCATATAGTTTTAAAGTAAGAAGTATGATTTTTAATAAATTATTTCAAAATATGTTGTTATAAATCATTTATTTCAGTAATTTTAATTTCCTTTGCAGTAGTAGTTAGTTTTAATTAAGTTGCATTATATTAAATGAAATTTTTGCAGTCAAAATTATGGTGTTTACTAATACTGTAGAAAAAAGTATGAATTTATTTTCCTTCAGAGATAGGGGGGAAACCTCTAAACAAATGCCAATAAAATTATTTAATATTATTTGTTCTAATTGAAAACATTTATAATGTATTATAAAATATGTTTTAATATCTGTAAAATTATGATGCTCTTTTCTTTAGAGTATTACTCTTGATTTGGCATATGTGATCAACAAAATTGCAATGACAATTAATTTAATGTCAACATTTATCATTTATATAGCAGCAGGTGCAAAGATGAGCATTCCAATTAAAATTTTATAAACATAATGTCGAAGTTGGCCTTTAAGAGTTGAAGCAAAGAAGACACTTGCATTGGATGACTTTAGCACGTCATCTGAATTTGGTCTTATCTTGTAACTGTCCAATTAATCTGACTAATGTAAAAGCCATCTCTTTTGCCAACTGGATGGTGTTGAAAAGTTGGTCATTAATTATTTATTCCATTCAGTGTAAATTGAATTATCTTTGAAACCTCTCCAAACTTGCATCAGTTTGTCACTCAATCTAATTACTAGATATTTCCACTTTGTATCACAACATTGCTGCATGAATGAACATAAACTTTGGATGATTACACAAATTAACAAGATGTAAATGTGGGATATTCTTAATTTAACTTATTTTCTTCACTCCCCTCTTCCTCTGCTTTCTTCTCTCTTCACATCAACCTAATTGAAAATAATATTGCTTCTAGAACTTGAAAACTGATACTTTTGCCATTGGATTTATTGGAGGAAGTTTTACTTTGAATTAGTTATGCAAAGAAAATAAAGACTAATTAGAGAATATTGAACAGTTTATATTTTAAATTATTTGATTCTTATTATGATTATTTATGAGTGCCATAAATCGTAAAACATTCTTCTACTACATATTTAAAAATAATATTTTATTCAAATAATAATAAAACTATATTAACACTATTAATATTAGTCATATTTGTAATAATGTTTCTTATTTTATATCTTAAATTAAGCATTTACAACAAAAACAAAAAAGGTGAGAGATTAGAAATAATCAGGTGTTATTGATAACAAAATATTAATTAGTTTAGGAAATTAACTTGGTAACAAATAGTTCATATATAAGAAAAAATATATTTTTAAAATTTTTTGGTAAATATAATTTCTTGATTAAGTCTTATTTTTTTATACTCTAGTGGATTTTTTTATTTTATTTTTCTAATAATTAACATCAGTTTTACATAGAATACCGAGTTGCATCAACAGATGAAATTGTAAGTTTATAATTCTATTATTTAACTTAATAAACATAATATACATAATTGAAAAGAATGAAACTGAAATGTTTGTAACTGTAGTTTTATTTATTTATTTTTAAATGATTACAATTTTAAAATATCCCTTTATCATTATTAGTAGTAAAAATTATATTCTACATTTTATAAAAATGCAATTTATGTTTTCATAAATGATTAAGCTATTTCATCTATCAATTGTTGTATTAATTAATTCCTGTATTAATGAACAAAATTTCTAATTGAAAAGAAAAATTTCTTATAAATAATGAATATTGGATAATTTTTCTGTGCCATTATTTTTTTTCTTGTTTTTTTTTGTTTTTTCCAAAGTTATATGAATAATCAGAAGTAAAAAGTGTATTTAGATTATATGTTGCAACTATTAGTCTGATTTTAGATAAATTATATGAAATATATATTTCATATCATATATGATACATCAGTGGTAACACTTATAAGTAGTACACTATTTTTGGGAGTAATCTTTGACAATAGTAATCTCTGGCCATAGCTTAATGTAATAAATATTTTTTTATAATCATTTAATTACTGAAAAATATTTTTTATGACTATTTTTGATATATAATCACCTTAGAGCTAAATGTATAAATATTTTCTTTTAACTATAAAAAAATCTAAATAGCTTTTGTTTATGAAATATTCCTTTTAAGATGCTTGTTTTGAAGAAAATAATAATTGTATATACTGGATTAATTGAATATATTTACATAACGAGAATAAATTTAACAAAATTTAATTTTCAACTATTGTTAATTAATTATTTTAAATAATCATAGTTTTATTTAACATGACAGTATAAGATTTAATTATTGCAAACAAATATTTGATGAACTGTTTGATTATAGTCAATTAATAAATATGAACTTATTAGTCCCATGAATGCACTCCTCAACATGTAGAGAAACATTTGTTTGTTTGAGAGAAATAGAGAACAGAATTGTAATATGCTTTATAAAATCTTATAACTTACTAATTTATGGAATTTATTAATAGCATATGATACGTTTTTAATATAAATACTAATGGAAAAGAAATTGTGAGGTCCCAAATTGTACATTTAATGAGAGATTCAAAGTCCAAGAATTTGTGATTGTTGATTTATTTGTGAAAATATTTTGTTATAAAAAAAATGTATGAAATGGATCTGTTGTGAAGGTATGAAATAAACAATATTGTCGACTCTTTGAGGTCAGGAGTTGTTGCAAACTGACAGATTGGAATGTTTAGATTGTCAATTGGAAAGATTGAGTTTTGACTCTGACACTCTTAGACATGACAGAATTTAGAAATAAACAAGAAAATGTAACATTCCTTTAAAAGAAAAACTATTTCATTATAAGTTATAAAAACAAAAATATTCTTAGATTTCAGAAAAGAAAATATCATTGCATGAGATACGAGTGAAAGTTTCACAGTTTGACCAACACTTGTGGAAGTGTTGGTCAAACTTTGTCAAACGAAGTTGAATGCAAGTGTCAAATTGATTAATGCAGAGTGAACTTTCCTGTACCCGATCTGGTTATCCAATTTTACCTGGAAACAGGAAAAAGATCAATCAGAAGGTGGAGAGAGAAATTTAGAACTAATCAAATTCAGAATTTTGGAGAGAAATCTTTTATAAATCCTTGTCCTTGAATCTCAGGGTTATTACTTTCTCTCTTTCAACCTGTTCATCTTCTGTATTGGTTTCCTTGTCATCTTTGACTTCATCTTCACCGCTTCACTTTTGTTGCACAAGTGTAAGCTGACTTCCAGCCAGTTGCACCAGGGCTGCTGATTGCCATAAGACTCTGATCGAGCATCATCGGATCACATGGATTAAAAACTGTGACCATAGACTGAACTTTCTATGTATCCATTCAAGAGAAATTCTTGACCAGAATTGTGTAAGCATTGTCTTTCCAAATAAACAGCTTATATTGTAAAGGTGACTGTCTCAGTGTTGACAACCACACCCACATCACATTTACATCCTCATTCAGCTTGACAAGAATAGGGGTTAACTTTCCCCGTCTCCCTATCGGCAAACCTCACAAAATTGATCAGGAATGAATATTAAATAGTTTTATTCAGAAGATTATAGATGGTGTTTAAAAGACTGAATTAACTGATAAATTATTTGTGAAAATTTTATTAGTTCGATTTAAGAGCGAGTAGTTTTATTTTATTCTTTTTTTTTTGTAATTATTGTTTAATGTTATATCATAAAAGTATACATGATGCTGTAAATATTTAAATTACCAGTGCATACACACCAATCTGAATGAATTATTACATATGTTGTTCAGATTAGTAGTGGTTATTTATAAAGAAAAAAGAACTAAGCATCTTAAATTTTTTATGCTGTATGGATGTAAATATTTATATTAAAATGTACAATATATATTAATTTTACAAATTAAACATGCTTTAAAAATAATCAGATTTTCTTTTGTTTTTGACAGAAATATTGTGAAAGAACAAACAAACACAGTTTGTATTAAGTGGAATTTGGATTAGCACAGATTCAGATTTGTGAGAGTGCACTGTAAATGTTTTCAATTTCTATAAAGTTACATTTCCAAAATTCTTTATCATCTAACTGAAATAATTACATAAGCTCACAATATTTTTTACCTATTTATTGTGTAAATAAATTGCTGTTTATAGTATCTACAGATCCAAACAACACTTAATCTATTAGATGATAACTTAATATTTTATTAATATATACTTTCAAAACTTTTAAAAGCTGTTATCTAAATCTTTATGAATTTTGAATACAGTAAATGCTGTTTGTTGTGGGTCCAACCTAAATTGATAAAAATAACCAAGTGATAACAATATATGATGACTTAGACCATAATTAATGGAAATTCTAGTTTTAGTCAAATAATTTAAAAACATATTAAAATAATACAATTAAATAATTACTGAATTTATTTTAAAAAATTTAGTAATTAACGTAATTATCATTATAATTAATAAACTTTTACTTGAATAGTTCATTCACTGTTATTTGCTGATTATTTTTTGGCAATATTTTGTTATGAATATTTCATTAATGTCTTTGAAACTTAATATATTTATACTATATGCCAAAATAAAGTACTTGCAGAATTTCTTCCATCTTAGCATTTGTTGGAGGATTAACTTTATTTTCATATTTATTTTCTTTGATTTTATCATATAATTCTCTAGAGTCTTCTTCAGTAACAATTTGGCATATTTCTGATAAGGTCATCATAGCAGACACTAAAATTTCCTTGTTAATTGTCAACCAGTTTTTAAACTTTTCTTTTGTCATATCATCCGGAGTAATTATTTATGATCAAGAGATCATAAATAATTACTCCGGACAATGGGGACAACTCATTTTTGGATGATTCCATGTCTATTTAAAAAACAAATTCTCAATAGTCTTCTAAAACACTTGGTCCCATGATGTCAAAGATGTCGTGTGTCAAGTAGGGAAATTCTTTTAGCAGTAGAATTCATATCAATTGGTGATTAGTATCCAGTTCTAAAATTTTCACATACATTTCACTCTTCTGGTTTGCTTTTGCATTAAGTAAGTTGCCTTTGTTGCATGACTGAATCAGTTATGTATTTGCAGAAAGGAATATTATTTAAATATTTTAAAATTAATTAATGACACATTGTTAATAGAATGTTCTGTTCAATTGTCCTCCAACAAAACTTTTTACCAACCAGTTGTCATTCAGGTATTTACATTTGAATGGTAATCCACTAATAATGGTTTCACATCGTTAAAACATCTAGTAATTGAAAAAGTAAAAATCCTAGAAGTCTATGTTACTGTCCTTGAATGTTAGCACAGCAAAGAAGTGTAATACATTTTTTTCAGTGATTCCAGTCTTTGTTCTTTAGCAATTTCATGTTTAAACATATAAGTATAATCATTCACTGCATGAAAATAAAATGCTGTTTTGTGTATATTGTATATATTACTTAGTGACTATTCAACAATAATTTTTGATAGTTAATTAATGAATATAACTATCTTTATCCACAATTTAGATAATGTAAAATCAGAACTTTTCACCTTACCATGAATGTGTGTACACAGTGTTCTCTCATTTTTCTCTACCAGTTGAACTGTCCATTGGTTGTAATGAAATTCTTCCTATATTTTTTAGCAAATTCTACTTTATGATGCATTAATGACCCATTAGCAGATGAATTTTTTGTAAACCTTACCATTTCTAAATTAAAGCTTTAAAGCAGCTAACTCGCTTTATTATCTTTTTTGATTTGATTTTGGCAACTGATAACAATATCCATAATTACAATAAGCAGCACCAATTGCACAATTTTTATAGCTTAAAGTTTGCAGATGTTTGATATTCTATGGATGATGAATAAATTGATTTATTTAATAGTACAATTTATAATGTATTGTAGGCCTATTTACTTTTTATGAGAGAATTGTGGGTCTAAATCTTAAGATATTTTAAATAGTATATAATATAAAATTATAGAAAATACATTTTCAACAGATATTGTACCAATGATATGGTACAATTCTTATAATAAAATGTTTAATTACTTAACTGGAGTTGAAATTTTTTCCAACAAATACAACATTATGCTTACAGTTGCTAGATCAAAGTGTCATAAATGCCTTTAAAATTAACTGTTTGAAGATAATGTTGTCATTCAGTGCCAAGATGGATAAAGTGATGTGTATACATGAGCTAGCTAAAGCTGTCATTGTTTATGATGTAGGCTGGACAGAAATTATTGCAAAAACAATTACAAAGTTCTTTTCTTTATCCAGGGATGCACAACCTTTTCTGAAGAAGGGCCAAATTAGGATTAAGTTTATTGACTGGGGGACCTCCAAGTGATTAATGTGATGGCTGAGATTGGATGCTGGCGGCAATCTTCTTGATGTCTAGCGTAATGGCAGATGTTGAAACAACCAGCAGATTTTCCAAATTCTCGTTGGTTAACCTGTTCCATGTTTTGCACTTGTTTAAATTCATAAGCAAAAACGCTTGTTCGCATACATACCATGTTTCCCCGAAAATAAGACCTAGCAGAGGTTTTGCTGAATTGCTAAATATAAGGCCTCCCCCCGAAAGTAAGACCTAGTAAAGTTTTTTTTTTTTTTTACTCTACGGTCATCGACAGCAGGTTGAAAGTGGCCGTTGGCTTTTTGAAAGTACAGCCACTGATTGGTCAGCAGACAACACGCCACACGGCATGATTTGCATAAGACTATGGCTTGGAATCACAGATTTGCATAATGTTATGGCTGGTGATCACTAATTGGTCGGCCGGGAATCACGCCACATCATATTTGCATAGTGTTATGGTTCAGTAAGCAGTAATTGGTCATCGAGCCCGATGTAGACGCTATAAAAAGGTTAAGTTGAAGCAAGAGTGGGAAGTCCACTCCAACGGAACTTTGTAAGTTCACTTCGGTTTTATTTAAGTTCAGTTCAACATGACCGGATATACGTCACTCTCGTCTAAGTTCGACTTGGGAATTTTTTTGTTCAATAGTAAATGTGAATTCTTCATGGAAAAATAAGACATCCCCTGAAAATAAGACCTAGTGCATCTTTCAGAGCAAAAATTAATATAAGATAGTGTTTTATTTTCGGGGAAACACGGAAGGTACTGCCAAACATGCTTGCACAAAATCGAGCATTGTCTTTCAGTTTTGGAAATGATGTATCAGGCAGTTCTTTGTAGAATGTGAGGAGATTAGAATTTTTAAACTGTGATTTCAATTCATCACTGCACTGGATGTTTATCAACTCAAGTTGGACATCTGGAGGGGTATCTTCCACTTTCACATCAAATGGAGTTGAAAAAAGTTGCAGGTAGATCTTGTATTTCTGGAATTCACCAAACCTCTCATTGAATGATGTAAGGAGGGTGTTAACTTGGTCAGAGTAATCCATCTTCATATGTGGGTATTTCTCTTTCATGGCCTTGCAATGTGGAAAGTGTGTAAAGTTCTCTGATTGCATGTGAGACTTGAAAAGTGATAGTTTGGTCATAAATGCATTGATGTTACTTGTCAACTGAGAAACAAGTTGCATCTTTTCCTGCAATCTCAAATTAAGGTCGTTTAGATAAGAAGTAATGTCAGCAAGGAAAGCTAAATCACACTGCCATCTTTGTTCCTCCAAATTCCTTGTAGTGTTCCCCCGTTATTAGAGGAAAGTGATAATAGGCCCCAATAGCTCCACAAATCTCTTGAGGACTGCTGCCTTGCTCAGCCAACAAACTTCAGTATACGTGGGCAGGTCAGCATAATCAGCATCTATTTCTTCAAGAAATGATGTGAAGAGTCGATGGTTGAGTCCATGACGGCGGATTAAGTTCACAGTATCATATACATCTTTCAGCAGACGTTCAAATCCCAGCTTCTTTGCACAAAGTTGCTGTTGGTGAATTATGCAATGATACTGGACTAACTCCTTTTGCCTGTCCCCAAGGTGGTTTTTCAGCAAGGTGACCATGCCATTCTCACATCCAACCATAGATGGTGCTCCATCGGTGGCAATGCTGGATAGCTTGTCAAAGTCCAGTGCTGATTTGTTGCAAACGCTCAATAAACTAGTAAATAAGTCAGCACCAGTTGTATGTCCAGAAAGTGATGCCATGCCAAGAAATTCTTCATTCACAATAAAATCTAGTGAAACACTTCTAATAAACACAATCACTTGTGCTGTTGATGATATGTCAGTGGATTCTTCCACAGCCAAAGAAAAATAAGCACAGTTTGCAACTAAAATATTAAGTTGGCCAGAAATGTCTGATGCAATTTGCGAGATTCTTTGTTGTATCGTCATGTGGTTAAGACTGATTGTTTGAAAACACTGTCTTCTCAGGACACATCTCACTTGCGATGATAAGACACTTTTTTATCATATCGCCATCTGTGAAAGGTTTCCCATTCTTGGCTATTAAAGCAGATATTTCTAGGCTGGCTTCAACAGCCGCATCCAATTCTCCAGATTGTTTCTTGAACACATTTTGTTGGCTGATTAGTGATCGTCGTAACGATTCGATTTTCCGTTTGCGTTCCGTACCTTGCAGAAGGAAATCCTTGTGTTGGCTTTCATGATGTCGCTTCAGGTTGAATTCTTTTGGCACTGCTATTGTTCCATTGCACAAAAGGCAAATAATGCTGTTGTTCTGTTGCACAAAACAGTACTTGTTAGTCCACACTTCCACTTCTTGAAACTGATGATTCTCGCGATTGACCTTGCGTTTAATGCCCGGCGCCATACTGTTCACTCTGCAAAACAATGTCTCATTGTGCCGAAAATTCTGAGGCCCGCAACAAATCATGTTTGAGATAAGGCAAGCTAGACTACCACGTGCTTTGTTCTGTATCCACTCTGACCAAAGACTAAAGAGGCGGGGACAGAAGACTATTACGCACACGTGGCCAGGCAGGTCTTAATTCGTTCGACCCCTGTCCGGGCGTCTCCACCATTTCTCAGAATTTGTGAGTCAGATCGTCAACATGCCAGGTGCAGGACACTAATCCATCATAAATGTGGTTACCATTCTTACCTAAATTATATTTATGGCCCGTCAGTTTTACCCCCGTGTTCAGAAATGAATCAAAAGTGATTAACACAGTGCAGTGGAAAATCTGAATATTTTAAATATAATTATTAAAATTGCGATATCTCGTTTCAAATTGGCGCTAGAATCAATCTGTTTTTTTTTTTTTTTATCCTAAATATATCACAGTTTACGACTGTTAAATTTCAAATAAAATAAAAATTAAAAATAATAATTTAATTTTAAATTTACGAAAAAAAGAATGTAAAAATAAAAGTAAATAAAAAGTTCCAATTAATTTACTACTTAAATAACCTAAATATATCTTGTTTTCTTTCAAACAAAAAAAAACCGCAGCTTTCTAGCTACACGGAATCATTTTACAACCCTCTTTGTTGACAAGTTTATGGCTTGACGCGGTTTGTAATAATTACAGTAATACCCTGACTTATGCAAACCCGGAGTTACGCGATTTTCAAATCTCCTCCATTCG
This sequence comes from Centruroides sculpturatus, assembly GCF_000671375.1. Classification (NCBI taxonomy): domain Eukaryota; kingdom Metazoa; phylum Arthropoda; class Arachnida; order Scorpiones; family Buthidae; genus Centruroides; species Centruroides sculpturatus. The sequence goes on along the minus strand of NW_019384663.1, from coordinate 85,303 downwards.
TCTTTTGTTTGAGCGCCACGCAACTCTTGATTATTCACTCCCCCCACACTATTGTTCAGCTTACGTGTTCGGACATGTCGCGCGGAATCGGTGCATAGCTACAATTTATTTTGTGTAATTTATTTCTGTTTGTTATATCTACAGAGACTCGAGAGACTCTATGTGATGATTTCTTGTAACCGTAAGGTTACAAGAAATCATCACATAACGAACCAAAAGGCGAGATAAGATTAACGAGAACATTTATTAGCTTACATACATCCGACTTGGATTTTACACAAAAGGCATTTGCAATCATGAACAATTGACGAAAAAAGTATACATTTATCAGATAATAAACAGACTCATTTTGTAAACAATTTACCTTTTGTATATACAACTGACAAGATTGCCTTTCAAATTATAAACAGACTCGATCCCAAGCGGTCTTTTGAACGTCGGACATACAAAAGAAATGAATAGATGGCGCCTAACTTAAGCGCGGTTTACAATAACGAATATGATTAATCTTAACACTATACTATGTCATCCAAACGAAGTAGAACTGATTCTTCTGCATCAAACAAGAAAAGAAAAACTTTATCTTTGGAATGTAAAGTTAACATTATTAAAGACTTCGATACAAAAATGAAAATTTGTAAATTGGCAAAGAAGTTTGATCTACCGGAATCGACAGTCAGAACAACTATAAAAGGTAAAGAAAAAATTCTCGAAGCTGTGAAAAATGCTCAATCTTTAAATTCAAGCATCATTCCTAAACGTCACAGTATTATCGCTGAGATGGAAACAATGTTAAAATTATGACGTAATAATCAAGTAAATGTGAAAAATTGTAAAATAATATAGGCCTAATTTGTTATACATATGTATTATCTAAGATTTTATTAAACATTTTTTTCTACATTATTGTTTTCTTTAGTCTCCGGCCCCAATTAAAAATAATCTGTATGTATTTATATGCGAAATTATACCCC